>NC_062213.1:122081415-122336101 GCF_902686445.1 Sciurus carolinensis
CCTACAATTGATGAATGGATAAACAAACTGTGGTGTATATATACAATGGAATATTACTCAGCTATAAAAATAATAAAATTATGGCATTTGCAGGTAAATGGATGAAATTGGAGAACATCATGCTAGGAGAGATAAGCCAATCTCAAAAATCCAAAGGACGAATGATCTCATTGATAAGCGGATGATGACACATAATGGGGTGGGAGGGGTGAAAGAATGGAGGAAGGAGGGACTGTATAGTGGGAAAACAGGGGTGGGAGGGGTGGGGGGAAGGAAAAAATAACAGAATGATTCAAACATCATTGCCCTATGTAAATGTATGATTACACAAATGGTATGTTGTTACTCCACATAAAAACAGAAACGACATGTATCCCATTTGTTTATAATAAAAATAAATTAAAAAAATAAAAAAAAAGAGTCCCATGTGCTCTGAATAGAGGCCTAAGGGAGTGGTCACAAAAGGCCAGGGTACTCCTTTCAAAGAGAAAGAAAATGATCTTCCTAGCATGTGGGTAGATTGCAGATATCTTCATGGCAGGAGACAGGAGGAGAGGTTCATGTACTGGGAGAAATGAACTGAGGAGGATGGAGACTCTACTCTCCCTGTGTGATAAAACCATGATCCATCGCATAAACAGAGGGGGGAAAAAAACTATAGATATATACATATTTAAATTTGAAGGCTATAACATCCCTGCCTACAAACCCATCAACCATAAGGAAACTAGACATACATCTCATCCAATCTATACAAGAAAGGAGATGTAGATGCTGAGTGTTGAAAAAAACTTTAATTAGGCAGATTACCTCTACTTACAGAGCAGCACCATAACGAAAGGGGACACCTTGTTAAAAGACAGGCTTCTTCCTTGGCTGAGGAATGTAGTCATTCCAGCAGTTTTTGTTTGCCTTTGCATGTGAACTGTGTGGATACTTTGGACCTCTTGGTTTGCTCATCTGGGACCCTGCTCATATTTTACCCATCCTCATCCAGGCTCTTAAAATTCATTTTACCTGGGAGCCAGTGATTCATCTTCTTTTCCACTCTCCTCCTCTGCACCATTCTCTGAAATCAAATTCACAAATGTCCAGTTAGTCATTGAGTAGTTTCACATCAGTCACTACACACACACTAGGGTCCTGATCATGGATACATAAATCTCAATGGAGGACCTGTTGGGTGAGCCTAAAGTTCTTCTCTGGAGGCAGCTCATGAGGACTCCATTCAAAGGTGAACTGAACTCATACCAACCGTATTTCTCAGGGCCCACTGCAATTCATGGTGATGTTCAGAGGACTAACTGGAGTGGAGAGGTGTAGGAACACAGGGAAGCACTTGGCAAAGTCACAGACCAATGCGTAAGCAGACTGAAACCTGAGACTGAATCGCAGGAGTGTGCAATGCTTCTGCATCCATACCTCACCCACAGGGCTCCAATAGTAGCAGAGAAAAATCTTCACGAACTATAGACTCAATGCTGGGTGCAGTGGTGCACGCCTGTAATCCCAGTGGCTGAGGAGGTTGAGACAGGAGGATCGCGAGTTCAAAGCCAGCCTCAGAAATTCATCGGGGTAATAGGAAACTCAGTGAGACCCTGTCTCTAAATAAAATACAATATAGGACTGGGAATGTGGCTTAGTGATAGAAGTGTCCTTGAATTCAATACAAAAAAAAAACTTCAAAAAAAAATTAACTGGACACAGAGCTTCCACTTTTTGCAAAAATTAAATAACTATGATTCACAGACACAAGTGCAAAATACAAATATTTTTGTAAATCTACTATAGATGACAAGGAAGAAAATCTAACCTAGGTGAACTTGGGTGCCGTGGGATGTTCGTTGTGAAGGTGGATACAGCACAGGGAAACTATTCTCTGGGGCAATGCACCTTGAAGGTACGGGACATTATACATTTTCCAAAATACAACTAGAGTAAAACTAAAGAAGTCAATTGGCCTTTAATCAGTAATTTATCAATCCTGCCTTATCAATAATGACAGTCATAGCAATTGAGCCCATGCTGGGTTCCTAGGAGAAATTCTCTCTAAGAAAGGAGTTGGAAGTATAAAGTAACATTCCCATCATCAGATGCTACTATGTCAAGGTCTGAAATTCCAAAGTCTGACGTTCTGTATCTTTTTTAAATGAGCTCTTCAATACTTCATTTCCACACGATAGCTCTAAAATAATGCTTGAATTTATTTAGACATAAAGAAATGGAAATTCAAGAGAAATAAAATCATCCCTGGCCCACAATTACTAAGGGAAGCAGTCATGCTGGAGGTTGGGCAACTCCTTACTCCTGTCACCTCCCTCTTCTCTACTTTAATATGTAAAGGATGCTGCCTCCTCATCTAGAGGCCACATTCCATCAGGACACAAGGACAGAGCTGAACTGCTAGGACTTCCTTGGGGTGCAATTACCTTTCGTGTTCCCATTCAGGCAGCCCTGATTTTACCACACCCTAAATATGAAATGGAAAACAAAAAAGCTGTTCAAAAATGTCACTTTGGGAGTGGAGATTCCTGTGATTCAGGAACCATGATGTAGCTCAGTGTATTCAGGGCCTGAGACCAGCCTACCTGGGCTGAGTTTGAGGATGAGGCGATCTGCCAGCTTATACATGGAAACAAGCAGTTCACGCAATTTGTGGCTGTCAGAACTGTGCAGAGTGAGGAGTTCCCACAGATGCTCTCTGATAAGTAATGAAACATTTTTCCCATGACGTACTCTATTCCTCAGTTCAGACAGCTCCTGGGTTTGATGGTCGATGATATTGGATTCCCTGAGGTAGAAGAGAGAAAAATTTAGGCTTACAGAGTTGAACAATACATATATGGACTTTGACACACATTTCTGTGAGAACATCTCCAAGTTGTCCTCTTTGCAGAATTCTCCTTGACTGTAGCAAAGTTGTGGGGTGGGGGTACATAAAGCACACTCCTGTCACCAGAAAGTGCTCTGAGACTGCGCGACATGCCCTCATCTACTATTCTCTCATCAAAGGCACATCTTCCTGAATCTCCTTCATAAAAATGCCCCTTAGTACTCATGTGGCCAAGGACATTCCTTCATGGAAACAGACTAGTGCATTGTGCCTAGATGGGATGTAAGCCACACACATAAATGTGTCCTGATCCTGGGGTTAACACAGCTGGGGTTAACGGGAACAATGAAAGCAGAAGAGATCAACACATTCAAGGAATGAAATCTCTGCTGAGTGAAAGGTTACTGAGCCTTACTCTGTCAGGAGGAGAAGTGGACTAAGAGTAAATGAGAGCACTTACACAACCTTGTGGCTACCCCAAGGTCACACCACTAGGTTGCTCAATTTAACTCGCCTAATTTTAGATTTGGTGAGTATATTAGCTCGATCATTTTGAAATAATGGAAATGAAGCTTTTCATAACAATTTTAGACCATATTGTACCATATTATTCTTGCCTAATTGTTTTTAAATGTCTATGTGGCATGCGCCTGCCATGGGACTCTGTGCTCTTCTTGCTCAAATGAGCTCTTACTCCCCCAGCTGAGCTGCCCTAATTCACACTCACATACCTTCCCTCCTGCCTGCACTGGCAGAGCCCCCTTACCTTAGCTGCTCTTCTACCGTCAGTCTCTCGGCCAGTTCCCCGTCATGGGACTGCATCTTCTCCCCAACACGGAAACAATTAGGTCGTTGTCCTTGTTGCATTCTGAGAAGAGACAGATGTGCCTTCCTCAGTAGACAGCTGGACATGCTACTCTGGGTATGCCTTCAGAGGAGGCAGGCCCACCCCAGGGACAACAGGAACTTCAGTCCCAGCCTCTATGCAGGGACCCCACCTCTTGAAATCTCCCCAAATACATGGTATTTGATGATCCTCACTTTAAAGATGAGAAAAGAAGCTCAAGGACATAGGAACTGTCATGAGTGATTCAACGTATTTGGCAGGTAGGGTCACATCTAACTCTGAATCCTGGACAACTGTCATTACCAAAACTAAAGTCCCTTAAGTTAAATACTGAGCTGGAATGAAGCATTGATTCCTTGTACACTAAGGAAGACCCCAAAGGACTACACGGCTGAAGGTTCCCTGTGCTCACAATTTCAAGAAAAAGCAAATATCTCTAAGATAAAAAATTGTATCTGGATGCTTTTGGGTAAAGTATAAGGCTTAAGACTGTAAATGTCTAAAAGAAATATGTCCAACACTAGTAAGTTTGTCTTAAATGAGAGGTAACAGAAGGAACTATGGGTGTTTCCTTGGTCCCAGGCACTGATGTAAGATCTTGAAGAGGACTAACACATTCATACATTACAAACCATAGATGTAGAATTGTATAACGCAAGAGCAGAGTAGGAAACTGGGGGGCAGAAAAAAACACAAAACCCTTGCTTGACTAGAGCCCAGGAGACTGGCTGGTTCCCACATGCAACACACAGTTAACCCAACAGGTTCTTGAGGGATATTTTCTTTTTCAATATCAATTTTTCCTACAATTAAATGATTCTGAGAAAAGAGATTAATAAAAAATGGTCTGCCTTATTCCAAACCTCATTTCTTGAATTCCTTAGCAGACTTCTATACTTACTTCTTTGGTATTCCTTCCACATTAAAAATTATACCACTAATTTTTGAAAACAAATCTGGTGAAGGAAGAAAATTTGAGCTCAGTGGCAGCAAGGTTTTTCTAAGGATAGTGATTATCACAGGTCTGTTTCCATGATTCCTTTAGTCCCAACAGCCCACCTTATGGAAAAGGGCAATGGGCTCCATTTCCAGGCTAACTATGGGAGGGGAGGGCCTGCCCTGCAGCACTGCTTGGATCTCCCTGGGGCTGGTGGTTTCCCCCACCTGCCCTTCTCACTTTGATCTAGTGTGTGCTATGGATTCTCTGATGTTCCAGAAACACCTTCCACTGCAGTGCACAGAGAAGTCTCTCCTGCAGTTCACCAATAGAGTTCCTGGTCTGTGGTATCACTTCTGGATACCTTGGTTTCCGTTAGCAGTAGACCATATTCAACTCCCTTAAACAAGGTCTGGGCTCTATCACACTGGTTCCCAGCATTACCAGAAAGTGCTGTCCAATTAGTACTCAACAGAAGCTTGAACTGAAGGGAGGATCATTAGTCCCAGACCTTTAGAACAACATGGTTGTTATATGTCTGTAGGATCTGATATGGTAGAGAGAGGATCCTAATAAAAAAGATGTGAGCTACTCTTGAGGATGAAAAGATATTTCCATGCCTCTAGTTGCTGGGAATTAACCCTATACCCACCCTACATTTCCTTGTAAACTAGAAGTTGCTGTAGTCTTTGTGCCTCATTATTCCATTGTCAGCAAAAGGAAGGCAAAATCCAATACCTATTCTTGCAGAAATGTGCTAACAATGGGATGTATTTTGAGGAAAAGGAGAATAAATTTTGGAGAAAATCTTATTCTCAGAGGGGAAACAGATCATCACACCTCACTTTAGTGACTGCAAACTTATCTACAACTCATCTACCTTACGATACTTCTGGAGCTGCTTTGCCAGGGAGTAGGTCGTAGATTTACAAATGAGAAATTTTCTCTGAGGTCCTGGAAAGCCTGCTTGCTCTGTTGTAACTGAGAATGCAATTCCAGGACTTCTTCAAGATCCATTTCTTCCCCTACATTAAGAAGAACTGACAGGTACTGCCATGATGTTTTTAGCAGTACCGTCACAGCCAGGGCCTGCAAAGAAGAAACCCAAGCATGTCATAGGTTAAAAACAAATGAAACCAAGTAGGATTCACCAGGACTAAGGGACGACAGTAGCAGTCATGATTAACTTACTGTTGAGAACAGATTAATCAACAACCCACAACACTTGAAAGTCCTTCACCCTCCAAACAAGGCTCTGTCTGTAGCTACAACTCAGACAGCACTGAGGAGGTAGGGCTGAGTGCGCCAGGTAACAGGCTAACAGAATTAGAAGGTGGGACGTGTCATGGAATGTGAGGAGCCCCTCCCTTCCAGTGGCCAGGCTGATTCACTGGTCTCTTGAGAAGGAGAAGGTCACCACAGGTGTGGACCACCACTCATCTGCCAGTCTCAGTAGTTGTGTACCCTTATGCCATTATTACCAACTTCTATTTGCAATCCCCAAACTCACCATATTTCACATTTCTTCTAAGTGTGTATGTTGAGAATCCTCAAAGCACAAATGGTTTCCTAAAAGTTGTATTATCTACAGGGCTACCCAGTAGTCTCCTCATTATTTCTTTAATATTAAAGTGGATCTTAAAGCTTTTTCTCAAGTGAAAAATGCAAACTGGCAACAGGGAAACAGTTAAGATGTTCTTCCCTGAATTTCACGCATTATTTCTAAAGCCATAAAAATACAGAACAAAGATTACTCTAACACTAAAAAGTAAAGTATGAGTGTTTGAAATTATTTTCTGCACGTTATCAATATTATCTTTTTTTAAAATTGTGGCCTCTTCTCTCTCTCTGGAACATTTGTTGGTGTATAAGGCTCTAAAGAAGTCCTCACTTCCATTAGAAAAGTTCCTATTGGTTCAGGTGAAGACAGGATGAATTTGGTAGAGAATGGTTGCAGATCATACAGTACATATTCAGTGCTAATTGGGTCCAAAGTTCTGCACTCCTTTTCTAAGAAACAATGCTACTCTGACCCAGCTCACATCCTGTTTCAGAAACCTCAAGTCCTTTTCTCCACTACTATCTGCCAGTGGACAAACTCCTCCTCCTCCTATGTCTCCTACCTAGGATGCCTTTCCTTTCTTGGCCCCAGAGTCATAGCCATCTTTCCAGCTTGTTTAATGCATGAGGGGCCTCTCTGGGGTCAGTGAAAGTCTTTGCTACTTGGTATAGGGCCACCAATTGGGTCACTTAGGAATGTATTTTCTCCAAAAGTCACAAGAAGCTACTAAGAGCAGAGAATATTCTCTCACTATAGAACAATTAACCCCACTCATATATTGAATTCCTCTGGCTTCACTTTCTGCACAAACACATATTCAGGCTTTCCAGACCATCTCTATGTGGCTTCCCTTGATTTTGCTACCATTTAAATATGATCTGAGAATGGAAACATGAAGGGAAACCATGCTGTGTTTGTGAACCCTCAACTGTGGGACACTCATTGGAAGAGATTTTCCAGATTCCTCTTGTAGCAAATCCTCAGCAGATAGAGGCCAGTGCTGACTCTGCTCTTCACTGCAATCTTCCCTTCACCAGATTGGGCTATTGGTGTCTGCTATCGATGTTCTCACCTATTGAGAACAATGGCTGAATTTGGAGCAGATGTTTTAAGCTCCTTTCAGTTAGGGCTGGATACCCTTCCTGGCATGCCCCAATGAAACAAGCACAATGCTTTACCCATAGAAGCTCAGCAAATGTATTCATTGAGCTTAGCTCACATAAGATGTAAGTGCTCTAGAAAAGTGGAGATTTTATAGTTTATAAACATGATAAGGTAAACAGAGGAGCAAAGCATGGGTGTTAGTTGATTTTAAGAACACAAGAGTTATCAACTGCCATTTACTTGAACATAAGAAAGCCAGGATTTTAGCCACACTCTCCTCCCTTTGTACTGCAAACCTGAAAATTACTTCAATTCTTTCCCTGCATTTGAAATGAACTTTAAGAAAAAATAAGAGTTACATGTGGAGGGATATGAACAACATCAGTTTTTTTGAAGTGGATAGAGAATGCTGAGGTTCAGAGAAAACATGATAATTTTCACAAGGATGAACTTATATGTCTCACCTACCTTGCCTCTTTTCTTTCTCCAGCTGGCCAGAACACACTCAGTAGCTACTGATGTCATCAGAATCATCTCCAGACAGTGAGAATATGAATTTCTATGAGATAATCTGGAGACCATGTGTTGAGTAGTCTTGAGAAGTTGCCCATTATTATGCAGAGACCTGTTACAAACAACCACTAGGAGCCTCAACTTGACTACCAACATTTTTTGACACGGCACTGGCTATATTCACCAATTAGCCCATTATCAATTCTTGGATTTGCTGGTCACCAGATTGACAGCTCTGTGAAAGCTAAGATTATGTTCTATTTCTCTACTCATACTTTCCATTGAGTCCCAAGCACTGAAGCACTAAGCAGGGTCCACTCAATGAATGCAAAAAAGTGGTTGCAGACCACTGTTATTAGAATTAAGTCCCTTTACAATGTCATCAAAAGTCTTCCTGTTAGGACCCCTTCAATGAGTCCATGAGAGTCAGTACATCACTGTAAATATGATGCTGAAGATCAAACTGTCCTCAGAACAGTTTGTGTTTCCCACCTATAAACTCACATTGCAATTTAGGGTTTGTAATCAGGGCTCTGGTCAGTTTTAACTTTTTCGTTTGTATAAAAGTTAAAGGTTGACTGAAAAAAGACTTAAGGGTTGACTTACTCTTGTTCTAAAAGATGGATCTTAGAGAAGAGCCCATGTGCCAATGATTGATGAAACCATGCCTCCCGAATAAAGAGGAAGCGGAGTTGAGGGAGCTGGAAGAAAGGAAATACAGCCTACGAACTGTGGGATTTCAGAGACACTGCCATCTGTTTAAAAGATGATTTTCATCATAGATGGACACTGTGTTGGCTCTGCCTCAGTGTCACAATTACACAGATAACAGAACAGGAAAGAGTTCAGAGTGAAAACCATAGGAGTGGGTGAAGTGCATAAACAAAGTTGAATTTTACACCCACCTATCCAGCGAATACAACCTCCTGCATTTGGAAAGTTGCAGAGAATTTGTGCCTTCTAGGGTCTTCCTATCAATAGTTGACCTCATATGATATGCTGTTGTTGTTGTGTAGGTGATATTTTTGTTATGGCACAACAGGTCATGACCTTGGGATAACAGTCCAGAAACAAGTTATTCATATCATTCTCACTTCAGGGTTTAGAAAGCAACAAGTGATTTTTTTTTTTTAAGGGCAAGAAGTCCCCAAGACTCCTTAGATCCCTTTGGACAGTTCCACTCTACAACTATCATAAAGAAAATCAATTACCTGGTAAGAGGACTATGTCATCTTTGGTTATGTGAACAATATCATGGCAGTCACTTTATACCTTTGATTATGGTTCATACTTTTTGATCTCATGATGTGTATTTTAGAACACTCAAACCCCATTATACTACCTTTGCTTATTAGCCTTGATCATTCATTGTTACATGGAATCTAGTGACTCTCCATCTTCTTCTTCATCCGTCTCATCATATTCTGCAAAACAATGGAAATGTCCAAAGTCATTAAATAGCTCTATTTTGCACATTTCCATACAGCAGCCTACCTGAGCCTGCTGGCATAAATTATGTGTTTATGAATTTAGGATGCACACACAGGATTGTACTGAATAATCTCATATGTTGAATTTAAAGAAATGCTCTGTGTTGATGTGCTGATCCTTCATGTGCACTCACGAGGTGTCTGGATCATTATGCAGGGCAGGCTCTGAGTTCAATGGTAGAGTCTAAATGTACTTTTGTCTCATGGTCACTGGATGCTTGTCCAGGTTCTTCTGGATTCCTATAGTTACATCTCTATTCTTTATACAAAGCTCATTCCCAGGCTTAAGTGTTCTGCATGTCTCCACAGTCCTCAAACAGAACCTATTCCCTGTTGTGCACTTCTTTCCATATTGAGAGTTTGGTGCTCATCTCCAAGGTGGCTTCCACAGTGTACTATGGAATTTCTCTTTGGAATTTGTTCTAATATGAACCAACATTTCTACCACCACATTCTTTTTTTTAACTGAAGCAACCCCAAACATGAACCACCACTATGGAATCTTAAAATAAATCCATGGGAATCCCTTCATTCAATTGCTACAGCTAAATGCAACACATTATTTGATTCACTTTACAGGAGAGAAAGCAAAACACCAGAAGGCAGAAGTGAACCATGTGCCTACAGGTATAAAAGCCAGAGCTCAGGAAGAGCTGGGGAAACTTTACTAGTCCAGTCTCTCTGCCCTCTAAGAATCTGCCTCCTGTCCTTGAGCACTGGTAATTGCTACCTCTTGCCCCAGAGGCCACACCATTGGGGAGGACAGAGAGAGTTGGAATACCATCACCTCCGATATAATGCAGCTGTCCTTTTGTTCCCCCCACACTGTACTCATCCTGCCATGGCCTTGACTGTGATGGAGAAACCAGAACATCTGGTGAAATGTTACTGGTGGAGGGGTGGACTGTCCCGTGAACCAGGGACTTCAGAGCACCTCAGTGTGATCAAGCCCACCCAACCTGCACTGAGACTGAGGCAAGGCTTTCTGCCAGCCTGCAGCCCTCAGCCAGTTACTTCTGAATGTCCTGCCCCTGGTAGCTATCAGGGTCTTCCTGTGGGAGGAATTTTTTTAAGATGCTGACTTAGGTAGAAGCAAATCTCTCTTCTTATATCTTCTGGCTTAATTGATGCTCCTTACACCTGAACTTGGATCAGAAAATAATATTTCCTAAGGTGGTATAGAGACATTTTCAGAATGGGAAAATGGGATTTCTCTCTCAAACACCTTCCAATTGTGATTCTGGCTCATTTCTTATAAACTGCAACATTTTCTTTTCTCATTACATTTTATAAGCTGTCCCAGTGAAGACATGCTCCTGAGTCATCAATAGAAGCCCAGTTCTTCTGACGCTTAATGGTAGGATGGCATGTGATATTTTATTTTTCAGTTTGTTTGGTTTTTGCTATAAAGTGACCCATACAGGAAACATATGCCTCTTCCTTGGAACCAAGAAAACATGGTACCATTTCCAAATAGATGTGATTTTGCCATCCTTCTTGGATAGCCATGAATGCTCAAAGAACATTGTTGAGAATTTACATTTACAGGACAAGTAAGGAAAAGTCAGATAACTCACTGCAAAACAATCATTTGGACTGATGATGAGGCATCTGCATGTTGAAGAACTGTCTGAGTTTCCTTGGATACATTCACTCTCCTCACCCCTGCCTGCATTGCTCCATACCTTGCATTTGACAGTGAGTGCCCAGGTGGGACAGGTGTGGCTGTAAGTAGGAAGAGTGTAAGCTAACTGACCCACCCAATGTGCTTCAAACCTGGTCCTAGTGTTTCACTCAAACCAATGAGTGACCACAGTACCTGGCTGCAAGGAGATCTCCCTACCTCCCAGAGGGCTGAAATTAAAGAATACTGAGGTTACCTGGGAAGTCTTCTTCTTCTAAGGGGTGTACTCACTTGCCACATCCAGAGTAAACCACATGCTCCTCGTCCAGGAGGCTGGACTCTTCGGAAGCCAGTGGAGTGAGACAAGCCAAGACAGTTGGAATGAGCTGAAAACACCCCATCTAATGAGTCCACCAGCACTTCCATTTATGTCCTCCTCTTCTTGCAGTGCCATGCAGAGCCCTGGTATGTAAGGAGAGCAGAATGCTAAACATTCAATAATTGTTGTTACTTCACACCTCCTCACCTGGTCTTGACTGAAACCTTTAAGGAAGAGCTTCAGAAAGCAGAGTGGCTAGCCCTTCAAAGCAGAGGAACAAATCAATCCCCTTTGCTTAGAATGTGAGTTTGAAGGGAGTTTGAGGAGGGTGGAGTGTGAGAGAGGGCAGCAGGTGCTCAGTTCACTGGTTAGGTAACACTGCTGATCAGGAAGGAGACTCATCTTTCCCTGGTGGTTCAGGCATGTCATGCCACAGTGACAGTCATAACAGATGGGACAACCCCAGTGTCCTTTGTTCCACTTTCCTTGAAGGGTTCTGGTAAATAAGGGTTCCCAAGGCATTATTCATTCCAAAAGATGTTGGGTATTCAGGCCTTGTTCTTTAATATTTTGATTTAATATGACTTTGGTTGGGTTTGGTCACATTTCTTGCTATGGAATCCCAGTCAACAAACTCAGGCCAAGCTCACAGAAAATGATGTGCATCTCCTAACTACCTTACACAAGAGAGTGCAGTGGTTCACTGTGAGTAAAGGAAACATGACTTTGGTTTAACACTATTGGAAGAACTCTCTCTAAGTTACTACAGGTAAAAACTAATGGAAGGTAGAAACCAAGAAAAGAATCACCAGGGGGGGAAAAAAATTGATCCCCTTCCTGGTTATCAGAATGGTGAAATAAGTACATTCAGCACTTTCTGCTCTTCCCCAGACCTGCAATCTCAAGATGTCACCATTACATACACGACCCATGATTTTTTATTACCTGGAGTCCCTGGTTCTATTGCTTCAGATTGCCTTGAGTATCTGCAAATATATTCAGACAGAAACAGTCCCAAGAAAAACTTAACTTTATGCCCCATTACCAAACCTGGGCCAATTTAAACACAGGGTGAGCACATTCTTTATGTGATAAAAGGAAACTCTGAGGAGGACACTCATGGAAATCTTGGGTTGTATCTTCTGAGAAATGGAAAGGTGTCCTTTCCTTGGTCACTAGACAGATCCCCTTGTTTGGTCAATTAAGCTTCACATTTTAGATGATCAGTTAAAACTATTCATTATCCAAGTGATCAAGAAAAGATTGAAGACTGGTTTCTAGAAAACTTCTTCAAGACTCATACCTTACACCAGAAGCTGCTATTTCTTGGTAGATTGGAGATTATATACTGGGACTGAAATGATGTGTGTATCTACAGATCTTCCATGAGAAAAGACCTTTGGTGTTAGTGAGAAAACAGGATAATTTCTATTAAAGGGAGTGGAATATGTCAGGCTCCAGTTCAGGCCTTCTGGAATAATTCTAAAACACTAATGAGAGACCATGCCAACACTATCTCCTGTGAGGCAATCAGGAGTACTAACCTATTTATACAGTCACTAATCTCAAAGTAGACTTACTGCTCAGGATCAAAAATTAGCACAGATATTATGGAGAGATCGGCTGATATAGCTTGGAGGAAAGAGCATGCAGACCTCTGCTACATGCATCAGTGGTGCCTGTGAGGCTGTTGTAGTCTCCACAACCACCCTACTCTGGTTATTCCTGGGTTCACCATCCTGAAGTTTCATTGCACCCCTGAGAAATATGACTGAGAGGAATACAGTTCTCTTTTAATGAACTACCCCAAGCTGCATCCAGAGAAGAGACTTCATGCTCACCCAGAGGTTAACACTGGAGAAGGGAGGTTGGTGGATGTCAGGCAATTCATAGTGACTGGAGGATGTCTCAGGCCCTCCAATGAGTCCTTCAGGACTTCCTCCACTTCCTCCTTTTCCTCCTGTCCTTCTTTGCTCTGCCTGGTGTGATAAAGTGTATCATTAAACATTAAACCAAGAAGGATTAGATACAAGAGTTCCAGGTGGTCCTGAAAGACACCTAAGGGAGTGGTCACAGGTCAGGGGTACAGCCTTCTAAGAAAAAGAAATTGGTCCACCTAGGATAATGGCAGAGTGCTGCTTTCATGAGTTTCATCATAGGAGAAGATGCACTGACTAGAAGTGAGCTGAGAATGATGGATGAGAATCCCCACTGTGTGATACAACAGTGACCCACAGAGTGCACATACGCATGCACACAAACACACACACACACAAACTTTTCTATAAATTGTGTCCATTTTTACATATACAGAGGTTGAAGCTCTTGAGACATTGCAGAATCCAAGAGATTTTGTGCATTCTAGGATTCTTTCTCCTATTGTGAATAGATATCATAATTTTCTGGTTCTTTGATATGAAATCCCTGCAAATAAGCTACAGTCAACCACACATAAACCAGATATACATCTCAACCTCAATTTATCCACAAGAGTACAGAGGTAGATTCTGAGTTTAAAAACTTTGGTGAAGCTTGATTATTTCTACCCTCATGAAGCCCAGCATAGGACAGTTGCCCCAATGAGATGCTTATCAAATAAATGGGTAAATTTGTGTTTGTGTTACTTTGAATCTCAGAATAACTTGGGCTGGAACCATAAAAAAGACTTGGTAAAACCAAGACGTGCAGGAAAAATATAGGAAATTGTTGGAAATTGGCTCTTATATTAGAAGTAGCAATGTGGTATCTTTCCTATATGAATCAATGAATCAATCCACCTACCTATTTACCTTCATACATATGTGAGTGTATATATACACACACAAATATACAGGCATTATATTTTATGACATGTATAATCTTTTTTCAAACATGAAGTCAAATTGTTTTATAAATTTTGTTATTAAACTTGGAATTGTATTCTTTTGTTTCTCATTTGAAAGAACAAAGAGAATTTAAATCATATTAGTTTACACATTATCTTTTAGTTACAATCTGCCAACACCAAGTGACCTATTAGGTAGAAATCAAAACATCTCTATTACACTCTCTTCATTTTTCAACTGTTATCTGTAAGAAAGACATTACACAGAACATAGCTACAAAAAGGAAGTTACATAAGTCTTATCTTGATCAACTACATTAAAAATGAGATTTGTCTGCATATAGAGTTATTCAAAACAATCATTTAATAACTTCTTCATTTGATATATGGTTGTCCCTTGATCTGTAGAGAATGATTTCTGGACTTTTCCTCAGGTACTGAAGTATACTGATGCTCAAATCCCTTAAGTAACATGGTGTAGTATCTGCATATCATGTACACACACACTTCCTGGTACTATCAGTCATCTACAGACTCTACATGATACCTAATACAATGTAAATAGTATCTAAATGGTTTTTATACTGTATTGTTTACAGAATGACAAATCAGCCTGTACATGTTTAGTATAGCTGCAGCCAGGAAGAGGTCCAACTACATACATTATGAATGATCTGCGGTTGATTGAATCCACAGATGTGGAAACCACAGATATGAAGGAACAACTGTACTCAAGTTGCTTTAAGACCATTTTATGTATTTGCATTTGCTTTTATAACAAAGAAAAGCTTTAGTTTAAGATTTGTGTGAAGTGTTAATATTTGTTTTGGATCCAATGAAAATGTGAACCTAGTTGCTTCTAAAGTATGACTGTTTTCATAATCCTCATTGCAAAATTAAAGAAACCAATGATTTTACCCTAAGATTGCTTAATGTTATTAACTGTGTTGGCTATCCCTATGTGCACCCATTAAAAAAAAATGTTTATGTAGGTTATTTATCAGCTAGATTAAGCCTTTCATTATTTCTAATGTTTACAAGGTGATTATATAGGAATTTGTATGATTTAGCATAAAGTTTCCTATATTTGGTTTCTGGCAGTTTTATAATCTCTCATATTTCTACACTGAAGGATTCACAACATATGCTACACAATATTCGCACTGAAGTACAATGAACTGAATGCAAAGATTATGGTTTTTAGAAGAAGTAAAAATTAAATTTGTCAATAACACATTGTTCAATGTGTGAACACACATTATCTACTTAATATTATTTAATAACATTTAATAATGAATTAATGAACATTTAATAAAATTACATTTAATAAAGCACTGCTTTTATTAAAACATGCCTCAAACTAATTAATGTATTTCAGTACTCCATTCCAATCTTACCAAAGTCCTTGTTAATCCTGTCCTTTTTCCTTGGGAAACTGATTGGATTCAGTGTTCAACACAATTAACTAACATTATGACAAATCAAATTTTTATAGTAATGGGAAAATATAAGTGTGAACTGTATCGTGCCTGGTTGTTCTTTTTGGGTTTGTGTTTTGTTTTTGCTCTGGGCAAAATAATATGCTTTGTATCACAAGGGGGTATTCTATTTAAACATACAAAATATTCTTTGTATATTAATTAAAGACATTAGCAATCACGTTATAACTAGAATGAAAGTCTGGGCTTAAGCCACTTCATGAAAGATAAAGATGACATTTCTGACAGCCTGCTTGAATAAGATGGGTATTGACATAACTAAAAAATAATATTAATTCAAACAGATCTTACATAGTGGAAAATTATAGAATATTCATAAACTATATGCAATTGAAGTATACATAACCAATTTATGTATACACAGATTCACGCCATGATAAACAGTAAGTAGTATGATTACACACCAAGGGAGAAAAAGAATGAAGCTTTGCCTCATAATTAATAACTGACTACAACAAAAAATTTTTAGGGCTCATAATACTATTCACATTATGAAAATAGCACTGAACTATTCTACTGGGGGAGATTAGTTAAGCATTGTGAAATAAACACAGCACCTATACTGAGAGTTCAATTAAGTATTATGATTTGATGTTTATCTGGTGAACTTCCAAGTACAAACTCCAGGAAAATGAGGGATTGGCCAATAAAATCTTAAAACAACTTAAGGGACACAATGTGGGGAAAATGATGAAACACAATCAAATGAGCAAACTGAAATTTTGATTACTATGTTGATAAAATACACAGAACTTTTTTGGCCCAAAATAATTTGTCAAGTACCAGAACAGAGGTCAAACAAGTTGCTTTAGTCATCCTCAATCACTGCTTGTGACTCTGAGACAAAAGAAATCAAGGGGATGAAACTAAATAAATGTCAAAGATGGTACCTGTAGGTCAAGAGTCTTGGACATTTTTCCTCTAAACAGACACTGACTAAATATTTTTAACAAACATTTTTCCATGAATGCTTTCGGTAGGACATTATGCTTAGTAGTCAAAAGAGGAGAATTAATGATAGTAAATTATTTATATTTCAGATATAAAACCTATCATTTATGTTGTTGCTAAAAGACAGACAGCATCAAGATTTTAAATTATAAATTTAGAATAGTCATTAAGTTCCTGAAAATTAAGAGGAGTTTAGGTTTAACCTTTGCCCATTTTAGGAAACTGCCAAAACTACTATTGCTCCCTCAGTAACTACCCCTATGAAACACAAACATTTTGTAGATATGTGTGTCCTGTGAAATTACAATGTGTGAACTTGATGCTTGATCAAAAAAAAGTTAATCTCATTTTACCACCTTTAAAAATTAAACGAGAACAAACTGTCATTCAATCAGGTCTGCACCATTTTGTATAGTAGTATTGTAATATATAGATAAGTGTGTGTGAATGTTACTACATATACATATGTGTCTATATACATACCTAGGCAAATACACATATGTATCTAAATATCACACTAGTAACATATTCACTTGTATCTGTGATGGCTCTGTACTGGCTCTGGTCTGTCTTCTATCTTTCATCCACTGTTATATTGAGAAATACAGGAGGTATGGGCAGGATTAATCCAATGGTTGTCAGGAAGAGAGTAAAAGAAAACTACTTGTATCACAAAGAATGCAATCCTCTGACCTTGATGACTTCAGCTTAGTGCTGGATCAGATAGATAGGAACCTTTACATAAATTTATCAAGTACATGATATTTTGCCTTCAGTCCTTTATTGAATTATTTATATCTCCTCTAACAATTTAGACTTTTTTGAAACTACAAAATTCAGAATATCAAATTACTCTTCAGTAAAAATTCTTGGAAATCTCAATTATACTTAGAAAGGGAAAAGTACTTACTTGGAAATTCAGAATCTCTAATATTATTCTAAAAGCTTTCTTCAACTCTTACATTCTAAGTTTTTAAAGAATCATATAATATAAATATAACACTTTCCAATAATGAGTAGCCTAAGGCATGGAACATTACAAAAAGCATGCCACACTCAAAGAAATTTAAGAAACTTGAAAAGGATTTTACCTTTATTTTAAATATAAATGAAGTTCTAAAGACTAGAGAATATCAATAAGAGACTATAAAGAGCTTGAGTCAATATTAACACTGTTGGAATTTAGCCCTATAGAAGTAAAGCTGTCAGAGATTCCACAGTCAGAATCAAAGTGTGATTTCATAAATAAAGGTTAAAAAAAAACAACTGGTTAACTAGAAAAAGGAAAATGAATCAAAAGTTTATGCAAAACAAATTAGCTTTCTAAACCAAGATGAATTTAACTTCAAGAATTGCTAAAATCACTGCAGTACTCTTCACTTTCCAAGGTCCAGAAACCTTTCATTATTTTGCAAAGAAAATAGCACACATGCAGCAAATACATACATTTATGCATATTTTCTTTGCATACAGTATATAAAATTTTGACCAGGATATTTATTTGTTTCTATAGGATTCAAATAATAGGGATATCGGTCAGCATCACATTTTGACTTTTAAAGCTAATTTCTTATTTTTCATAGGAGACATTTAAACTTGTTTTTCAGTCTAGTCAATATTCACACGTTAGTTTAATTTGGGGTGTTTAATTTCCTAGAGATTAGACCTCAAAATTACAAATTACAGTCACAAATTGCAATGAAAAGGAAGTCTCACAGATTACTATGTTACTTTTTCTAATTGTATTATACATATTACATCAGTCATTATAACAAAATCCTTAAAATAGTACATGACATATAGTAAGCATTTGATATGTCAAGTGTTATTTGTGCCATTCATCTACTAATTCATTTACAATTATCCCATTTTCTATTTGGACTAAAATGATGTTCACATGATAAAGTTATATAACATGAGAATTTAAATTTTATAATAAATATTTTAAGTTTAGTGGTGGGTAGATAGCTTCTGGAAAAGTTCTGATGACCTTCAAATCTTAGATACGTGGTTCATAGAAGAAATTAAATTCATCTATGTTCATAAGACTTTCCATTTCTTTGTAGGAAATTTAACCTGTGTAATCTAAAGAACAACAATAAATATAGTCCCTATTTAATTATACTTTTTATACAAGTTGCATCCTCAGGTTAATTATAAATGCCTTTTACTTTTAATGCTAACTTGTTCTGGACTAATGAGTTTCTGTACATCTGTCCCTCCTTTTCTTGTCCACTGGTATTTAGATGATCATATGGAAAACTGTCATGTTTTACTTATAAAAATGGTAACTTCATATGGATCAATCAAATACATAAGTCTTTCCCCAAAACACAATTACATCACATCGTGGTTTTTAAGAAAGGTGCTTTCTGGCTCTCCAAAGATGGGACACGATAGGAAAAGAGTACTTCCTAACCCACTTTCTATCGATGCTCAAGCATGATCATATTTTTTTTAAATCATATCAAAGAACTTAGGTTTATGACAGGATTTTATTTTTATTTCTGTTTACTTTTTAATTGACAAATAAAATTGTCTATCTTGACAGTGCACCATGATGCACTGTTATTTGTATACATTTTGTAATAGCTAAAATCAAGATAATTGAGGTATTTGTTTCCTCACATGTTCATCATGGTTTTGTGGTAAGAATATTTAAAACTGACTCTCAGCAATTTTCAAGCATTCAGCACACTCTTAGAACTATAGTCACCAAATTCCACAGCAGATAGCCTGAATTTATTCTTCCTATCTACCAGAAATTTTATCTCTTGACGACATCTTCTCACATCCCCACAGCTTCTGGCAGCCACTATTCTACTCTTTGTTTCTGTTCCACTTTGGGAGATCCCGCAAAAGACATCATGCAATGTTTATCCTGATGTGCATGATTCTTAGATATAGCCCTCCAGGCTCATCCACATAGTCACAACGACAGAATTTCCTTCTTTATGAATACTGCATAGTATTCCATCATGACATACACATTTTCTTTTTCTATTCATGTGCTGATAGACATTCAGGCTGATTCCTTATCTCAATAATATGAATAATTCTGCAAAGAACAGGGAAGTGCAGAGAACTTTTTGAGAAAGCTCATTTTATTTGCTTTCAATATATAACTAACCAGAAGAGGAATTGCTGGATCATTTGGTAGTTCTTTTTTGATTTTCTGAAGAATCTCCATAGTGGTTTCCACGATGGATACACCAATTTACAGTCCTACAAATAATGTAAAAAGGCACCTTTTTCTCTATTATCCTTGCCACAAATGTGTTACTTTTTGCCTTTTTGGTAATTCTCATTCTAACATATGTAAGGTGGTATCTCAATTTGCATTTCTATGATAATTAGTGATATGTGACTTTTTTATATACCTGTTTGTCATCTTCATGTCTTCCTTTTAGAAATGACTTTTAAGGTCCTTTGTCCCTTTATCATTAGATTATTTCTTTGCGTGCTATTGAGCTTTTGGATTCTTCATACATTTTGGATATTAACTGTTATTAGAGAGATGGTTCAAAAAACAGACATATATATCAATGGAACAGAGAAGAGAGCCCTGAAGTAAATCCATCTATCCAACTGATGTTTGACAAAGGTACCAAGAACACAATGGGGAAAAGACAGTCTCTTCAATAAATAGTGTTGGGAAAACTGATGACCACTTGCAGAAGAATGAAATTTAGACCTTCACCTCTCACCACATACAAAATCAACTCAAAGGAACTAAAGACTTATATGTAGATCTGTAATGATAAAACCACCAGAACAAGGAAAAGATTCTTAATAATGCGTGGCTAATTTTTTTAAAATTACCCCAAAAATATAGGTAACAGAGGCAAAAATAGAGGGCATTTCACTGAATTAAAAGCTTATACATGGCAAAAGATAACAAAATCAACAGAAGAGAGAGGCATGGAATGAGAGAACGATTTCTAAATGATATGACAGCATATTAAAAAAAAAGATTGATTTCTGCTTTTAACAGTCTTATTTTGCTAAGTGCCTGGTTGTTTCACATGTCTAATATGTTTTTTTTTTTGTGAATACAAATCCACTTTTTAGTAGTAATATTCTTTGAGTAGAAAAAACATTTAGCAGAGACCATTTACTTGAAAACCTGGGGCAGAAGTAACATCATGTCTTTTTTTAGTGGTAATATTTTTTGAATAGAAAAATGACATTTGGCAGAGACCATTTACTTGAATGCCTGGGGCAGAAGTAATGTCATGTTTTTTATGCAAGTCTAGAGATAAATGTAACACAGATTCTTATAAGATAGACTCTAAAGAAGAAGGTGATGCATGATAGCAAAGTTATTTGGGAAAACAGAGAAAAGAAAATATACACAAGCTTGACCTTTATAAAAGAGGACATTGTGCACAGCACTGTTAAGGAGAAAAATAGAAAGACTAGGTCATCACACACACACACACACACACACACACAGAGAGAGAGAGAGAGAGAAAGAAAGAGAGAGAGAGAAACAGAGAGACAGGAGAGAAATGAGAATGGGTATGGGTATTCCTGCAGGCAGAAAAAGCCACTGGCTACAGCCTGTAAAAAACTGTGATTAAAGATGTGAGGCAGACTAATATGTACTTACATTTCAGGTCAATCTGTATCGGGGTGTTATCAGACAGCTTTTGTTCATCCCTGTTCCAAACTGGCATCTATGGTCACAATAGGCATGCGCAATCAGGCCATCCTGATGTTACCCAGGTACACATAATTCAATGGAGGAATGTATAAAGCAAACATTTCTCAATCCAAACCACTCAAAGCATTCATCACATAAACCCAAAGGACTTAAAATCAGCATACTCTAATGACACTGCCATATCAGTGTTCATAGCAACTCAATTCACAACAGCTAAGCTATAAAACCAACCTAAGTGCCCTTCAATAGATGAATGGATAAAGAAAATGTAGTACATACACAAAACGGAATATTACTCAGCCACAAAGAAGAATGATATTAATGCAAGTGCTAGTAAATGGATGGAACTGAAGGCTATCCTACTAAGTGAAATAAGCCAATCCCAAAAAACCCAAAGCCCAATGTTCTCTCTGATATGCAGATGCTGATTCACAACAGGCACAGAGAGGGAAGAGTGGGGGTTCAGTGGATTGGACAGGGAAGAGTGGGGAAAGGGAGGGGGATGGGAATGGCAAAGGCAGGAGAATGAATTGGACATAAATTTTCTATGTTCGTATATGAATACA
Organism: Sciurus carolinensis; assembly: GCF_902686445.1. Classification (NCBI taxonomy): domain Eukaryota; kingdom Metazoa; phylum Chordata; class Mammalia; order Rodentia; family Sciuridae; genus Sciurus; species Sciurus carolinensis. The sequence continues at coordinate 122,103,150 of NC_062213.1, forward strand.
CAATCAGTGTAATTCCATATCATGTACAATCACAAGAATGGGAAGTTACAGTCCATCCATGTAACAGGTCAAAATACATTCTAGTGTCATGTATAACTAAAAAGAACAAAAAAAAAAAAATCTGAATTCCTATTACAATTTTAGAGAAAAAAGACTGGAGGAATGTTGGGGGCTGCAGACCCCATCCTAGCCTGGCTTTCAGGATTTCAGTGTGGCCCTAATGCCGAGACAGTGGATTGCAACATCAAGGACTTCAGTGCGGAACCTGGCACTAAGCCGGGGCAACCTGGTTTGCAACAAACAGCTGACAAGGACTTCCACACTGGCACTAAGCCGGGGCAACCTGGTTTGCAACAAACAGCTGACAAGGACTTCCACACGGGCACTAAGCCGGGGCAACCTGGTTTGCAACATCAAGGACTTCCAGTCTGGCACTAAGCCGGGGCAACCTGGCGCTGAGCCGGGGCGGCCTGGTTTGCAACAAATAGCTGACACTGCTTAAGGAAGCTGCCCCGGCACTAAGCCAGTACCAAAAAGAATTGCTCTGATTGGACGAAGTGACCCATGCCCATCATGAACTCTCTTGATACATTAAATTGAAATCTTGTTCTTCCGTGTACCCTCTTTTTACCCCGTTTTGTACTACATTGTAATCTTGCTCTCCCCACATCCTCTGTAACCTGATTGGCTCATGATTCATATAAATATGACTGTAACTGCCTTGTAAGATCATCAGAGGATCATCAGAGGATGATCAGAGGAGGAAGAGAGAAGAATAAAGAGCTCTGATGAACAACTGATGTGTCGTGTCTCTCTCTGCGGGCAGAAGGAACGCGACAGAGGAATTTCAGGTGTCATATCAGAACAGAGAAATCAAGAACTGAATTTAAGTGTCCTCTGGAGAAAGCCTTTATCAAATATGCCTGAAATCAACTTGTTAGTTTAAAAAAACTTTTTAAAAAAGTTATTTAAAATCTACATGATATCTTCTAACAGGGTATATTAGAGACTAGAAACAATTGAGAAATGAAATAATTTGGAAATTAATGACTTATTTTGCTTCAACAGACATCACAATATCAACATGAAGATTTGTTTTCATTAATACCCTATTCTATCTTGCTACTTAATTTGAAATAAACAATTTCAGTAAATACTTAAGAGTAAAAACTTGTATAAAACACACTGTTACAATAAATATGTTAAAAGGTAAAACAACTCATTTTCTAATAATTATAGATTATATTATAATCTATTATCCAGGTTGAACAATAAGGCAATAATTCTACTTCAATTGAGAATGGCAACAGCTTATCAATGTCAATGCCTTAAGAAGTCTTACAATAATTCTATCAAATTACTAATTTATTTCCTATCATAGATTTTTAAGTACAGGAATAGATGATCTATCAATAACGTAAGCATTTTATATGAAGATATTTTAGAAAACATTCCTGATTGGATAATACAATTCTGACCCTTGGCACATGCCTGTAATTCCAGTGGCTCTGGAGGCTGAGATGATACAAATTCAAAGCCAGCCTCAGCAACAGTGAGGTGCTAAGCAACACAGTGAGACCCCTGTCTCGAAATAAAACATAAATAAAGGCTGGGGATGAGGCTAAATAGTTGAGTGCCCCTGTGTTCAATCCCTGGTACCAAAACACACACACACACACACACACACACACACAATTTTTCTGGCTTTGAATGACTACAGGTTGATTCTTTTCCAATCATGATTGGATGCCTTGCCTAGTATGGTTTACTAGTACAGATCTACATGCAGAAGAATAAAATCAGATCTTGAGTGGAGAACAACAATTTACAACAATTTAAAAGTCATTCTTATAACTGTCATTTAAATAAAAATTACAGGAGTCACTTAATGTATGGACAAGAATTCTTAAAAGGCAATAGATTATGCCTGAATTCAGCTGCAAATGAATTTAAGTTCAATTTAAGTCTATGGAATTAGTTTTTTTTCTATTCACCCAATGCTCCTATGAATTTTGACATCTCTTTTCATTCACTTTACCCCCTGAACTCCTTGGTCCTTTGTTTACCCTCATATCCCCACAGACTTTGCTTATGTTGATTCTATTTGGAACTGTGCACAGAAAAACAGAACTAGCTCCCTCATTCCTTTCAGGTGTCTCATCAAATGTCACCTTAAGAATGGCTTTTCCTAACCCACAGAAAAGAGAAACAACCCATCCCACCTTCCCCATCTCCTTTCCCTTTTACTTGCTTTATTTTTCTACATACCACTTAGCATCACTGGCATATCATGAATCTGTTTGCATATCACTTTCTCATCCCTAACAACATGTTGACTTAATTGCTACAGCCCTAGCATTTAAAGCAGTATCTGGAAAGTAACAGGTGATTAAAACACACACACACACACACACACACACACACACACACACGGTTCAAAGTATAAGCTTCATTAGACAGTATGGATTACTTTGGGCCAAGTAACACATTATGCACTCAGAATGCATCAAACAAGACTTAAAAATACCTCATATGAAACAGATTAGTGAGACAAAAAACTTTTTAATGTTCAAGAACTTACATAAAAATTATAATACACTATCTGAAAACAGAGAAAAAACAGTAATTTGACTTGAATGCTAGAGAGACATCTATGAAGGATGCAGCATTTGAGTAAAACCTAGAACAAAGAGGATTCCCACATGAAGATGCATGCGAAGGCCACCTAGTAACAGGAACACCAATAGTCAAGGTATGGAGAAAAGAGAGCATAGACAACGTGGGGGACAATCCTTTGCCTCATAAAGACTAAGGCAAAGGTAACCTCAAACAAACATTACATAAGGAACCACACACGAGGGTTTTGAGATGTAATATTATGTCATTTATTCACTGACTTTCTAGTCTTTCAATGAATGGGCTCAGTGCAATGAACTCTCCTCTTAGCACTGCTTGCATAGTGTCCCAGAGATTTTGAAACACTGTATCAGTGTTCTCATTTACCTGTAGATTTTAGTTCATCCCTGATTTTCTTCTGCTATCCATTCAACATTCAACAGTGTATTATTTAGTCTCCAGGTGTCGGAGTAGTTTTTGTTTTTTTATTTTCAAGCAATCAGAGAGACGACACCATCAAAGCCTGCCAATCAAGAACAGCTCAGGACCAGACAGATTCTCTGCCCACCTCTACAAGACCTTCAAAGAAGAATTAACACCAATACTCCTCAAATTATTCTATGAAACAGAAAAGGAGGGACCCTTCCAAACTCATTCTATGATTCACCCTGATACCAAAACCAGACAAAGACACATCAAGGAAAGAAAACTTCAGACCAATATATCACTGATGAACATAGATGCAAAACTCTCAGTAAAATTCTGGCAAACCGCATATGAAAACAGAGTCAAAAGAGAATACACCATTATTAAATGGGGTTCATCCCAGGGTTGCAAGGATGGTTCAACATATGGAAATCAATAAATGTCATTTACCACATCAATAGATTGAAGACAAGAATGGTATGATTGTCTCAATACATGCAGAGAAAACACGTGACAAAATACAGCACCCCTTCATATTCAAAACACTAGAAAAACCAGGAATGTTAAGAACACAACTCAACATTGGAAAAGCTACCTATGCTAAACCCAAGGTCAATTTATTTATAAACAGAAAAACTGAAAGCATTCCCTCTAAAAACTGCAACAAGACAAGGATGCCCTCTTTCACCACTTTTATTCGACAATGTCCTTGCAACTCTAGCCAGAGAAATTAGAAGAAAGAAATTAAAGGTATTCAAATAGGTAAAGAACTCAAGCTATCACTATATGCCGATGATATGATTCGATATTTAAAAGAGCCCAAAAATTCCACAGAAAACTTCTACAACTAATAAATGAATTCAGCAAAGTAGCAGGATATAACCACCCACAAATCCAAGGTGTCCCTATATATCAGTGAAATGAAATAGAAATTAGGAAAACTACCCCATTAACAATAGCCTCAAAAAAAAAAAAAAAAAAACCTTGGGAAACAATGTAACAACAGATTAAAGACCTCTACAATGAAAACTACAGAATATTAAACAAAGATACTGAATAAGACCTTAAAAGATTGAAAGATCCCCCATGTTCTTGGACAGGGAGAATTATATTGTCAAAATGACCATACTACCAAAAGAATTGTACACATTTAATGCCATTTCTATGACATTCATCATAGAAGTAGAAAAAGCGATCATAAAATTCATTTAGAAAAGTAAGACAGAATAGCTAAAGCAATCCTTAGTAACAAAAGTGAAGCAGGAGGAATAACAATACCAGACCTAAAACTATATCACAGAGCCATAGTAACAAATAGGTATGGTATTGGCACCAAAACAGACACAAAGATCAACAGTACAGAATAGAAGACACAGAGTCAAACACACATAAATAACAGTTATCTCATAGTAGACAAAAGCACCATAAACCTACACTGGAAAAAAGACAGCCTATTCAACAAATGGTGCTGGAAAACTGGGAATCCATATGCAGCAAAATAAAATTAAACCCTTCTCACCCTGCACAAAACTAAAGTCAAAATGGATCAAGGAACTAGGAATTAGAACAGACCCTGCACCAAACAGAAGAAAAAGTAAGCCCAAATATTCATCATGTTGGCTTAGGACCAGACATCTTAACAAGACTCCTAAAGTGCAAGAAATCAAAGCAAGAATCAATAAATGGGATGGATTAAAACTGAAAGCTTTTTCTCAGCAAAGAAAACAATACTAACTGAAGAGAGAGCCTAGAGAGTGGGAGAAAATCTTTACCACACCCACATCAGGCAGAGCACTTATCTCCAGAATTTAAAAAGAACTCAAAAAAACTTACACCAAAAACTACAAATGACCCAGTCAAATGGGCTAAGTAACTGAACAAACACTTCACAGAAGACAACATACAGATATCAACAGACATATGAAAAAATGTTCAACATCTCTAGTAATTAGGACTGCAAATCAAAACTACGCTTTTTACAATTTTATCTCATCCCAATTTGAATGGCTAGTATCAAGAATACAAGCAACAATAGGTGTTGGCGAGGATATGGGGGAAAAGGTACACTCACATTCCTGGTGGGATTGCATATTGGTACAGCCACTCTGGAAAGCAGTATGGAGATTCCTTAGAAAATGGCACCTCAAATGGAATAGAACCACCATTGACCCAGCTATCCCACTCCCTGGCCTATACTCAAAGGACTTAAAATCAGCATACTACACAGTGAGGCAGTCATATCAATGTTTATAGCAGCTCAAATCACAATAGCTACATTGTGGAACCAACCTAGATGCACTTTCACAGATCAATGGATAAAGAAACTGGTAAATATACATACACAATAGAACATTACTCAGACATAAGCAAGAATAAAATTATGGCATTTTCAGGTAAAAGGATGGAATTGGAGAACGTCATGCTAAGTCAAATAAGCCAATTCCAAAAAACCAAAGGCCAAATATGTTTCTCTGATAAGTGGATGCTGATACTTATTGCAGGAAAACCGGGGGGGGGGGGAGCTATAAGAGAAAAATGGAGGAATGTTGGGAATGGTGGATTGTATAGGGGAAAATGAGGGGAGAGGGTGGGGGGGAAGAAAGATGGTGGAATGAGACGAACATCATTATTGCATGAACACGTAAAATTACACGAATGGTGTGACCCTACATCATGTACAACTGGAGAAATGTAAACTTGTACTCCATTTGTGTATAATGGATCAAAATTGATTCCACTGTCATGTATAACTAAATGGAACAAACAATAAAAAAAAATGCAGGCAACTACCAAAAACTAATAGAGTTATGGCAAAATGACCCAGAAACCATCATCAGTATGGTGCCAGAATATTTTGGTCATAATTAGGATAACTATAGAGGATTGAAATAAACTGCATTGAATCCTTGAGCTCATAAAATTACTGATTTTTTAATAATCTCAATTTTAGGTTGAGAATAAGAGCACTTTACTATTTTGAACACGAGGATAAAGGGAAAGAATCAGTAAGTTATCTTTTGTCCCCTATAAAATCCTAACTCCAGGTAACCAAATAGGTAATAATAGAAATTTCTCTTTTTAGAATAAATACTTCCAGCAAATATACAAAAGGAAAATGATAGGCGTTGATTACCATATTCAGTTGTTGTAGGCATCACAAAGGAAAGGAAATCAGACCTGTGTCTCCTGAGGAATGTTTACACAGTCACTGTGAAAAAAATCTTTAAAAAATTCCATCTAAACGTGGATAAGTCTGTAGGTATTACTAATGATTTCAGAGGATACAAGGAACAGAGAAGTCTCTCAAATGATGCCATATGCATGCAATCATCCAAATTGCAAACTTTATGAAACCACATAGGACAAATGCATAGGGCAGGATAAAATGCATCTTCAAGATAAAATGCAAGGGGAAGGTGGGAATATGTTGAAATCACCTGTAAATTGGGAGACTTAGGGACATACCCAATAAATCTCAATTCCTATCACTTATGAATTCCACTTTAAAGAAATTAACAGAAAGAAAATTATGACAGGGAATTATGAAAAGAGAAGACAATGACATGATTAATATGTAATGTCTGAAATTTGTTTCAAGACAATCAAGAGACTAGGGAGGAAATGGATCAAGTATAGAAAAACAGGGTTGGTTGCTTATAATTGCTGAGACAGGGACATGTGTAGACCTATTTAATTAGGCAGTTCTCTTCCATTTTATGTATGCCTAAAAATCTCCAGAATAAAATGTCAGAAATAAAAGATATTCAAAATTAAGTTCATGATAGCTTTAACACAAAAGTAGGGAGGAGGATGAAAAAACTCAAGGTTTTATGGACCTAAGGTCATCTGGAAAGAAGTGTGAAATTTATTTTACATCAGGCTAATATATCAATGCTACCTGCTATAATTTTTAGGATAATCATATAAGAATAGTAAAGGATGTATAACTTACAAACTAATAGACTGGAAACTGCAATATCACAAAGGAAAGTTAATCTTAAAGGGCAAGAAAAAATGTAAAATAGATCAAATAGAAAAATAGCAAACATGTAGATATAAATTCAAATATATCCATAATTTAATGTGAAGAGATTATCACGATTAAAGACAAGTCTTTCACAACTCATTTTGGAAAGGTTACATGTTGCAAAAGAACATTTTAAGTATTAACAAGTAGAATCACCAAAATGAAAATGAAAATCATTGCTCAAGTATATAAAACAAAAACTTAAATAACTAAAAGATATCATAATCATCATTCACCTATCTAAATAACTGTTGAAAATGATCAAATAACAATAAATGATGATGATGCAGAAGACTGGACCAATTAGAAATTTGTGGTTGCTCTACATAAAGAAAACCGCTCAGAACAACAGAAGATACACTGTTTGTCAACTGCCTATAGGAACATTTAGAAAAATTGACCAGTACAGGTTATTAAAAGGTCTCACCACATTTTAATTCGTTTAATTATTATAATAGTGTTTATTAAGCCAAAATCGATTTTAAAAACTTGTAAATTCAGTAACAAACTTCCAAAGAACCAATAGGTCAGAGAACTATCAAAATGAATTAGAAAATGTTTATCTGGTATGACCCACGCAGCACAGCACAAAACAGTTCTCCAGGCACAGGCAGTGAGTCAGACTAGGAAAATCAGAAATTATAATGAAGAAAATAAGAAACTATAAGAAATAAAAACAAAGACTCAATTATAAGTGAAAGCACGACCTGATAGGTGACCCAGCTCTGATGGACTCTGGTTCTAACAGTAAGTGAGGCTCTGCATGTTCATTTCATAGACTTTAAACATCAAAGGGATTCACTGTGCAAAGGTTTCTTGATGTAAACAGGAGTAAACTGTGACAAAATCAGCTTAGTTGGGGGCTTATCAGTTTATGCCCACATCTTTTACCTCAAGGCAGTTGGGATTTGAATTCAAGATTTTTGAACTAGTAAATTACAACAGAAGCATGGAATTCTCACTATCAACAGAAGCCATTTGCAAATGGCATCCCCTTGGTGCCTTGCACTGTAGGATTCCCATGAGAGGCATTTCACCGTCCAGCACTATAGAGTTTAAAGTAATGATTTATTTGCAGTTCCAATGAAATAATCTCAAAAACATACTAGAACTTGAGGGATGAGGCTGCAGCTGAAGTCAAACAAAGCTATAGACTTAAATTGTTTTTAGAATTTATGTAAAGAACTCAAAAAAATCTACACAAAGAATACAAATAACCCAATCAACAAATGGGCTAAGGATATGAACAGACACTTCACAGAAGATCTACAAGCAATCAACAAACATATGAAAAAATGTTCAATATCTTTAGTAATAAGAGAAATGCAAATCAAAACTACCTGAAGATTCCATCTCACCCCAATTAGAATGGTAATTATCAAGAATACAAGCAACAATAGGTGTTGGAGAGGATGTGGGGAAAAACGTATACTCATACACTGCTGGAGGGGCTACAAATTAGTGCAGTCACTCTGGAAAGCGGTGTGGAGATTCCTTAGAAAACTTGGAATGGACCCACCATTTGACCCAGCTATCCCACTCCTTGGCCTATACCCAAAGGACTTAAAATCAGCATACTACAGAGATATAGCCACATCAATGTTCATTGCTGCTCAATTCACTATAGCCAGATTGTGGAACCAAACTAGATGCCCTTCAGTTGATGAATGGATAAAGAAACTGTGGTATACATATACCATGCAATATTACTCAGCCATAAAGAATAATAAAATTATGGCATTTGCAGCTGCAAATGGATGCAGTTAGAGAATATCATGCTAAGTGAGATAAGACAATCTCAAAAAACCAAAGGACGAATGATCTCGCTGATAAGCAGATGATGACACATATAGGAGGTGGGAAGGGGGCAAGAATGGAGGAAACAGGGACTCTATAGAGGGAAAAGAGGGATGGGAGAGGTTGGGGGGAGAAAAAATAACAGAATGAATCAAAAAGTATTACCCTAGGTAAATGTATGATTACACAAATGGTATGCCTCTACTTCATGTACAAACAGGGAAACAAGATGTATCTATCCCACTTGTTTACAATAAAAATGAATTAAAAAAAAAGAAAATATGAAAAGCGGAAACTCACTTTTCAAATGCTTCATTCATAAAGTTAGGAAGAAAGTGACACAAAAAGCAGGGAAATAGTATAGAGGCTTCAAGTGGGAAGAAGGTGGAGGTTGATGATCAAAGAATACAGAATCTGTTTTGTGTTCTTTAAAAAAACAAAACAAAACAAAAACCCTACAGCATAGCATGACATATATAGTTAATAAAAGAATATCGTACATTGAAAAATTCCTGAGAGTAAATTTCAAATATGTCTACCACCACAACAAAAACTTTAAGTATGTGAGGGGATGGATATGTTAACTAGCTTGATTTAATTCTTCCATGTCATATGCATAAATCATAACATTATTCTCTATCTTATAAATCATACAATTATAAACTGTCAATACATAAAGAAAAGATAAAATTACACAGCAATTTTAGAAACAAAAACAAGCATACAAGAGAGAAAATACAGTGCCATAATTTGATTATTGAATACATGGCAAATCTCACTAAGAAAAGGGAGAAGGAAGAAATTATCAAAATATCTTTGCCACTCATACTTCAGATAGAGCACTAATTTCCAGAATCTATAAAGAACTCAAAAAAATCTACACCAAGAATACAAATAATCCAATCAACAAATGGCTAAGGAAATGAACAGACACTTCACAGAAGAAGATCTACAAGCAATCAACAGATATATGAAAAAATGTTCAACATCTCTAGTAATAAGAAAAATGCAAATCAAAACTACCCTAAGATTGCATCTCACCCCAATTCGAATGGCGATTATCAAGAACACAAGCAACAATAGGTGTTGGCGAGGATGTGAGGAAAAAGGTACACTCATACATTGCTGGTGGGGTTGCAAATTAGTGCAGCCACTCTGGAAAGCAGTACGGAGATTCCTCAGAAAGCTTGGAATGGAAACACCATTTGACCCAGCTATCCCACTCCTTGGCCTATACCCAAAGGACTTCAAATCAGCATACTACAGAGATACAGCCACATCAATGTTCATTGCTGCTCAATTCACCATAGCCAGATTGTGGAACCAAACTAAATGCCCTTCAGTTGATGAATGGATAAAGAAACTGTGGCATATATATACAGTGGAATATTACTCCACCATGAAGAATGATAAAATTATGGTATTTGCAGACAAATGGATGAAACTGGAGAATATCATGTTAAGTGAGATAAGCCAAACTCAAAAAACTAAAGGACAAATGATCTTGCTGATAAGCGGATGAGGACATATAATGGGGGGTGGGAGGGGGTAGCATTCGGGTTAGGTTTTGGTTTATGGTTTGGGATTAGGAGGGTGGTAAGAATGGAGGAAGGAAGGACTGTATAGAGGGAAAAGAGGGGTGGGAGGGGTGGGGGGAAAGGGAAAAAATAATAACAATGAATCAAACAACATTACCCTATGTAAATTTATGATTACACAAATGGTATGCCTTGACTCCATGTACAGAGAAACAACATGTATCCCATTTGTTTATAATAAAAAAAAGAAATTATCAAAATTTAGATTAAAAACTGGAACGGCATCACTTCAAGACTAGGATGACAATACAATATAAGAAAATACTACAGTTTCATGCCAATACATTTGAAAATGTGTAGCCAGTGAGCATAATCTTTGAAGCATATTTCTCCAAAACTGATGCAAGAAAAAACTTTTTAAAAACCTCAATCCTGCTTATGTCTATTAACAAAATTGAATATATAGTGAAGATATTTTTACAAAATACTCCAGATTCAAATAACATCATTGATGAGTTCTCCAAATACCATGAAAGAAATAACACCAATCATATGCACATTCTTCCTCAGAATAGGAGAAATAAAAAGAAATCTTTTCCAGTTTGTTTTATCAGGCTAGCATTTTCTCAATTCCATGTCCAGGAATGAGATAAGAAAAAATTATAGGGCAAAATCTTATCAAAAACAGAGATTTTCTTTAAAGAAACTACTTTATCAGTTTGATTCCATGTATGTAACACTTATTTAACATTCAAAATTCAATCACTATAGGCCATCACCTTAACAGAATTAAAAAGATAAAAATTCCATGTATATGGGAAAAGTATTGAATACAATTCAGTGTACTTTCAGGATAAAAATGGTTTAGCTAACTAGTAGAGAATAAAAGTTCCTTAACTAGAGATAGAGTTTTTAAAAACAAAAAAGTCCTATGGACAGCTGTTTTAGTAAAATAAAGGCACTTTTCTCATGTGATGAGAGAAAGATACTACTACCACTATGGTTTTTTGATATTACGCTGGAGGTTCTCGGCAAATGAAACAGGGCAAGAAAGAATGTGTATCTAGAAACACAAGAAATAAAATAATATTTGCAAGAGATACTGATGTGCACATAGAATATTCAAAAATATCTAAAATACATTGTTAAAATTAATACACAAATTTAGAAGATCAGAAAGTACATCAGTACTACCAGTAATGACCATTTAGGGAATGATATCTCCAAAATGGCACCATTTATAGGAGTATCAGTACTTTTTACAATATATTTCTGGCATGCTTATATATATATATGTATATAAATATATATTTGTAAATTGACATACATGCATATATATGTTTGAATATGTGTCTGTCTATCTTGCTGGATTATGACAAAACTGACACTCCCGGAAAGTGAAAAACAAAAGGACAATTTCTTCACAAAAGCATGTGGAATTAATTGATATTTATGTGAACATGAAGGAATCTTGTTCACTACCATACCATACAAAAGTCAATTCAAAGAGTATTAGAAACTACACCTAAGGGATAAAGCAAAGCAAAACAAGACAGAACAAAAATTCCTGAAGAGACAGAGGTTGTCTTCAAAGGCCACAGAGCAGGTTAAGACTTCTTGAGCAGACAGAAAAAGCACAAACCAATAAAGCTGTGAGTTGTCTGGGAACTTAGAGATCACCTAACCCCATTCCCTCCTCACAAACGAGATCAGACTACAAAGGATACAATTCTTATACAGAATGGACACCTCCAGGAAGCTAAACATCTATTGCACTATCTCCACTTTACAGACACTGAGACCTTTAGTAAGTCGCCCAGAGGGACAGGGTTGACTCATGGAGAACTGGGACTCTAACAGAAGCCTGAGTCCAGAGCCTGCACTCTAAACCTCCATCATTCATAAACACTGGAAGCTAAAATTTCAAGTTCTGCGTTTTAGTTTAACTTCAAATAACTGAAGAGTTACAGCATCTAAGGATTTTCTCCAAAACAAACATTTAAAATTTCGGCCCTTGCTATAAAGGAATAAACACTTAAATTCAAATCTACATTTTCTAAATGAACTTCTTCAAACAAATTTTTAATACTGTCTCCCTTTTTAAAACCGGTAGCACTTGATGTCGTGTATTACATATAGTTTACAATTCCGATTATACGTTGTTTCACAGGTACACATTTTATTCCCAATTGAATTGCCCTGACAAGTCTTCCTTAAGTACACTAAAAACCCTTTATCCTTTCAGGGTACTTGATCTGCATTACACATTTATTTAACAAAACTTATCTTTTGTGACATTTACGTGCATGTCATTTTCAGGATTTTACTCCAGAATTAGAACAGTCCTCATCATTTTGCTTTATATTTTGTATTGGTGGGGCAGTGCGTTTCCGTGTCCCTTGTGGAGCTTCATGTGTGTTGGTGAGCAGCGAACACGACTCTACACGTGGTGTTTAAAGAACCAACGTTTGTAGTAGGACAGCGTTGTGATGAAATCAGTTCACAAGTGATTTTCAGGTATTTTATCCCAGAATTAAAGGACAGCTTTGGGTTTTGCATTTTACTTATTATTTTGCTCAGCTGTTAACAGAGATTAAATAACAAGTAATCAGAGCGACGTAAAAAGACCCTTCCAAATGAGGTTCAGGCGCTTCCAGTGATGCTGAAGAGATCCGTCTCTGTCCACTGTTTTCACTAAATTACGTTACTGAGCGAAAAAACAAAAAAACCTCCCAGGCCTCCTATCCTACGTGGGGCCACGCATTTCCCTAACTGACAGAGGGTCGGTTCCACAATCCAGTCCACCCTCCGAGTTTGCTAATTAGCACTTGTTTGTGGCACTTTAAGCCGCACTGTCTGATCCCTGAAAACTTGAAATGTGCGCTTTACAGCCCTCGGGGTAGTGTTTTTAATGCGCATTAACTGGCGACAGTGGAGGACGAGGATGAAGACGCCTTAATTAATTGCCACATATTACAGGTGCACTCGGGAGAGTGCGACCAAGGGGAACGATTCTGAAACGAGGAACGGGAATTCCTCAGGCTTGTCCTCATGGAAACACGCTCTTTAACACAGTATTTTAGATTTACTCATTTGTAAAATGAGATTAATTAAATCGACCACCTGGCTTCCATGGAGACCGCCGGGAGGACCGTTTATAAAAACGCGGTGAGACCTACCTTAACCTGGGTGGTGCGCCATTCTGGGCGAAGCAAGGTGGGCGCCAGGACCCGAGCGTCTTCCTCGCTCCGGCCTCGACCGCCCCTGGACACGGACGCGGCTGGGGGTCGGTTCCCGAGCCGCGGTGCGGTTTCCACCGGCGCGGAGGAGGCGGTGGCCGGGCAGCCTCCACGCTTTCCGCTCTCCGCTGCCCGGCATGGGACCCGGGCCAGGCGATCCTAAGCTGCCAATCCCACCGCCGCCTCAGCAGCAGGAGCAGCCGCCACAAGATTCGTCCAAGCTCAAGGTTCCTCATGCTGCCCGGCCTCGCTCGCGCAGTAGGCAGCGCGCAGCCGGCCTCCGGCTCGGCCCCGCCCACCGCGCTGCGGCCCAAAGACCCTCCAGACCCCGCCCCCCCGACGCCCCCTCAGCCCCGCCCAGGACACCGCCTCCTGAGCTGCGCAGCCTTGGAGGCCGGACCACACCCCGCAAAGGCTGCAAGCGGCTTTTGGGAGCACTCCAAGCCGCAGCTCTGATTTTAGATGTGCCATCTAGGCTTTCATTGCGCTTTGGTTTTGTCTTTTCTTGTTTAGTTACCAGGTTTAAACTCTTGCATTTTAGTAAGGAAGCTACCATTTTAGGGATATACCACTTTATTTCTAAATGGTCTGTTTGGGCAGGTAGAATTATGTGATGCAGTGTTTCAAACTGAAGAAAAATTTTTTCGTTTTACTTTTTCCTTTCCTCGCTCCATTTTTCCCCCTTTACCTTATAATATCCCTGAAGTTAACAGCAGTGCACCTTGTGCCACCGAATTTCCAAAGTATACCTGTTTTTTTTTAATGTGCTTCAAATAAATAAAAAAATGATTATAATATTTATCTTCAACTTCGCCGTCATGCATCTATGCACATGAGGCTAGGTATTCCACTTTGAAAGCATGAGAGTGTCAAGGCCTTTGAATGGCAGGCATATGCCACTTCTGAGAAATGTATGTGGATGCTAAGTATTGCTTTGTACCAGCAACTGCCCCCTTTTAAAAAAAAGAAATGCAGATTGAAGTAGTTGTCGATTTGTTTGGCATTATAGGAAGCAATCTGGTGTTAAGTAGTTTTAAATGGTTTTGTAAGCAAAGCTGAACTGTAGATCTTCATGCAGGAATATATATTAAGACTATGGAATGGGTGTTAAGACTTGGCAAGGGGAGAAAATGGGTTTGGTTAATGGATCTTTTATGGCCCTATGAGTTATCCTGTCCTTGAAAGTTTTTGGAAAAAAGTGGAAAGATCATATTGTTGCATTTCCCCTATTCTTGTTTTTAAAAGAACAAATCCCAAACCCCACATATGGCTTGTATTGAACTTTTATATTTGAATTAAAAATTGTTAAACATGAATAAAAGTACCTTAAAATTCTTTGAGATGGTTGATGATGGAAAATGACATGTAAGTAGAAAACATTATTACTACAAACTACAGATTTCTAATGGCAAGATATTTACATTAATCACAGAATAAAGAAACAAAGAGAATTGTATTGAGTACCATCTCATTGCAAATTCTTGGCACTTGTACCCATGTGTACACTTTTCAAGACCTTTCATAGCCTTATGAATAGGTTTCTTTATATGTATGTAGGCGTATATAGCATACATATAGCATTTTGTACTTGCTAACTATTTTGAATGTCTGTATAATATAAAATCCGTTGAAAGAGTGAATGTTTAAAACCTACGGTTAGAAATTAGACATTCCCTTAGTAGAAAAAGAAAGTCAGAATGGTGAATAATTAAAAGGGTACTAAAAATCCAAAGATCAGACTATCAAGGGAAATAAACAAAATGGAGACATTACAGAAAACAGAAAATGGAAAACTAGCTAGTGAAATCATTATCTTTCTTTAAGATATGAAAAACTGAACAAGAGGTAAGGTAAATAAATGCTAAATTATTGCAATGATTACTTTTGGTTTCACAATAGCAGCCACTTATGTAAAATGTTTTGTATTTTATCTCAAAAACTACTTTTACGACTTAATACACATGAGTTCATGCTTTCTGAACCATTTTTCTTAAGTATCTTATAAAATTGGATATTGCTCACAATGTTCTTTAACACTCTTCAAACTTGATATCTCAAAAATACTTTTGTTTGTTTTATATGGTCCTTTGACTTTAAGTATGTGAACAAGACAGAGGTCACATAAACATTAAAGCATATGATCATATGCAAATAAGGGCTACAAAGGATAAGGAGTGAATCACAGCTATACAGTGAAGGCGATGAGTCAGAAGGCAACTTTATGTAGATAGTAGGCTAGTCAGGATCAGCCTCGTTTTGGAGGTAAATATGGAGCACAGCATACAGTAAATCAGGTAGCAAACAGCCAGCAGAGAACTAGCAAGTCCAAAGCCACTGAAGTAGGAACAATCTGGAAGGCTTGAGGCACACCCTGGTGGACAGCCTTACCAGAATGGCACAGGAAGGCAGAGAGGAAACTGAGGATGTGATGGTAGGGCATTGTACGTATACTACAAAATACCCTTCTTATTCTGTGCCATAGGCCTTAGAGATAGAATCAGGCATAATCTAATTCACGTTTTTAAAAGGCACTGGCAAGAGTGGAAAGAAAAAAGCTAAGGGATTCTCCCAGTAGTCCGCCTATATAAGATGGAGGCCTACATGAGTTGGCCTTCATCGCAGACTTAGAGAAGACTGGGTTTGGGATCTACTGGGAAGGACACTTGATAATGGTTTATATTTGGATTGTAGGGGGAAAGGAAGAATCCAGATTGAAAACTAGGTTTTTATTTGACTAGAGAATTCATAGGGATTCAATTTACTGTGAAAAAGAAATTCGAGGTACAACAGGGTGGGGTGTGGAAAATGGAAAGCTTTGTTTTGAGATGCCAGTTAGATATCAAGAATAGATGTGTAAGAATCAGTTTGAGATATGAATCTGGAAGAAAGAGATGTAAGTTAGGGAATCATTGATATATTGATTGTATTTTTCCACATGGGGGAAAATAACTAAATATTATCTAATATTTACTTTTTACCTGTACTTTGATTACAAAATATTTTCTCCTGACCTAGAATTTTACTTCAGACTTTATTATTCTTTCTGGAAAAATACAATATTATTTCTTGAACATCAGGCACATATCTGATAATTGTATGTGATTAAACAGGTGTGATATATAAAATTTCTAAATATATAGAATGAATGAGTTATAACCCTTTTTCAGTTCTACAAAGTTTTCTTCTTTTTTCTATATTTTACTTTTCCTTCTGAAAAATAAAAATTGGAAATAAGGAAAATAATTAGTCACTCTGAACAAATATTGTAAGTACAGTTGTTTGACTTAGTCTACTATTTCCTGGAAAATACATACCATTGCAAGGAAAATAAAGATACATGTGATGCAAATTTATTATTTGCCTGGTTCTGTTAAGATTGGTAGAAGCAACACATATTTCAAAGAGGACTTGATCTCAAGTTGATTAATTTGTACAGAAAATGTGATACCTACATGCAAAACAATAAGAACAATGAAACAACATGGTTATAAATACTCAAGCTCTATGATTGGTTAAAAAAGGAAAAGATATTATGATGGTGTTGGCTTTTCAAAGATGAAACCATATGCAGATGTGTAAAGAGAGGACCTACTATGCAATATGAAAGTGAACATGGTTTACTGAGTGGTCGACCCGAGATGATCCTGGCGTTTTCGGCAACCACTGCAGCTCCCACGTGTGACTCACTAATGTACTGTACAAATGCATAACATTTGTGAACTGAGCATCCAACTATTTTCCCAAACTTTGAAAAAATGATTTCAATATCAACTATCTTGACAATGGCTGTATTTAAATTGACAATAAAAACCCAGGAATTGATGGACTTGATCATTCTTGTTGATGACATTGCTGGTCTGTGTGTTGCCATTCATAGTTGGCTCAGATTTTTTAAATCCTTAAACAAAGAAATAAAATAACATGATCATAAAATAAACAATCAGATCCACTGGCTTTTTTTAGCTTTTCAATATTATACTCAGGAAAGCTCAAATCCCAATGTATTACTGATTTTCTTGAGAAAAAATTTAGTAATACACAAGGTATATATGGCATGATTGAATGCAATAAAAAATACTCAACATACAATTTTGAACAAATTATGGATTCATTTATCCAAAATTCATTTCTGAATAATGACTAAATATTTGGTAGAAGTTTTTCTTTCTTAAGTAAGTTCATTTTTTTTTGCAAAACAGTTGGTGGAATAAACTGCATTTATATATGAACAAAAAAGAAAATCCAATAAGGATAAAGAATGGTGAAATATGGAACATAGCAATGTAACCTCCAATTATTCTTTGAGAACATGCATTTTTATTTCTCCATTTTCTATAACAGATATACAAGTTATCATGTTTAATGTCAAAACCCTAATATCAGAAAACAACAGTTGATTCCATTAAAGGCCATAGAAGAGAATAAAAGGTATTAAAATCAGATGTTCAATTAGAAAATCTAACATGAAGAAGCATAATGTTGAGAATAAGAGATTTAATTAGAAATAATTCTGTACATGTTATTTATTTAAACCAATAGTATATGTCAATTTTTTAAAAAAGCATACTTAGTGTTCATAATAACTAGCGAATTAATAGATTTGGTAACAGTTGAAATTTTATTTTCAACCTCATTTTTTATTCCTTTGATTATAGGCCCCCATGTTGCCTAAGGACTGCTAGTATTTTAAAAGTTTTTTCTCTGAGATTGGGAGAATGCTTATTTGTGTTTACTCAAACTCATCTAAACTTTTATTTCTAAGTACTGTAGCACTTACAGATTTAGTTTTAAGGTCTTAAAAACTCACTTAACTCCTATATTTATTGAGCACATATATTCTGCCAGACATCTATAGTATCTATTGATTGAAAGAAATTCTTATGGTGAAACTGAAATGTTGACAAACACACTTTCTGACTTTGATGATCATTGTTGAACAGTAGCTAATTGATATACTTAGCAACAAATATACGTTTGTTTGAAGATTCTTAAAATATCGCAGCTACCAAGATAAGTGCATTTGATTTTTAAGAACCATTTTAAATGACATTTCTAAATTAAGCATTAAGGTGGTAGAAGTCCTAAATGCAGGTAAATTGGATATGCATGAAAATTTACCTACTATGTATTTAAATTAGGTACTCCAAAATCAAAAGCGATTAACATAAAAATGTTTTGAATAAAACTGTATTACTTCTGTGGTTATTAAAGCTTTACTTCAAACTGAACACAAAACATTATACTTTTGTCTTTAAAATGAAGGTCAATTTAATAAAAAAAATTGAGTCATTTACATAGAAATTAAGAGTAAGACATCATTAGAAAGAAAATATACTGCAGCCTTTTATTGTTTCAGCTTAGTTATATTTAAATGACTTTTATAAAAAAGAGGATTAAAGAAAGGAAAAGGCATAATTTTTTTTTTAAATCTTGTTTGAGCTATTGTGTACCTTAAGACAAATGATCAAAGAATCAACTGAAACAAACAAAAAAAAATGTTTGTGTATATAAACATGTTAGCTTTTTCATGTAGTCTAGTACTAGGTTCCATTTCTTAGCAGTAGAGGTCAGCATCAGTAATACAATCTATGGATATCATATTACTTTGTTTTTGCTGACATGTGATAAATATTTTCAGAAATATCATAGTCATTTTCTAGAGAAAATATTTTTTATGGTTGTTATTTTTATTTCTTGGACAGCACTATATTGGGTAAAACACAAACACAAAAAATGTCACATTAGACCCATGGTTTAGAGATTCCAGTGGTCTGCATCGGACAGTGGTCCTCAGTCACGTTTAATAGGAAGGTATATTTGTACTCTATGTTCTCACTGTAGTGTTGACATGTGATCTTTGATGTCATCTTTTACTAGCTGTGGATGACCCTCATGGCAAACTCCCAATTGTCGATTGTGTAATTATACTTAATGACTCCCAAGTACCCTAAAATTTATACACATCTAATCTCACAAAGTCTCACTTGCCAGTTTCTGTCAGCATTCATGAAAATGAAGAGAATTTTTTGCAGAGTTGTGTGATAGCACTTCAACATTCTCTTGAATCAAGCCTCAGTTGGTTACTAATATACTAATACTTGATTACTAGTCTATCAGTTAGCTTGTGCATTTCTATTACATGAATTTTCAGTTAGTTGAGGAAGGACTTCCATTTTTAGTCATGACAAAATATCAAGGACTAAATTAGCCTACCTGGCTCAAACAACTAGAAAACCAGGCAAACACAGATGAAGCAACTCAACTGTTCTTCAGACATTAAACTACAAGCAGTGCAAAGTCAAGACATGTGAGAGAAAATAAATTAAGTTCTAGGGTAGCCCCAGCTTTCTGCCTGGAAAGCATATTTCAGATCATGGAAAATAAAGAGGATCTGGGGGAAGCTTTGCAGATAGAAAGAGTGACCTGAGTTGAGGAGCTGGAAACCAGAGTTGAGTGTCTGTGAAGGCAGGACTTTGTGAGGCAGTTTGTGTGTGTGTGTGTGTGTGTGTGTGTGTGTGTGTGTGTTACTGAGGATTAAACCCTGGGCCTTGGGCATGTTAGGTAAGCACTCTAGCAACTGAGCTATATCCCTAGCCCTATGAGGCAATTTTCATGAGAAGAGAGCTATACAGAAAGGAAACTCCAGAAATCTGCTTCAGGGTGTCCCTTGAATCAATGCTGATCTCTATGACATGGGCTGAACTCCACCTGTATGGTTAAAAAGCTACTGGAGGGCTGTGAACTGCTTAATTCCAAGATCCACACTGGACCTATCAGCAAAAGTAAACAATGAAAATTGATTCCTGGCAGCATCAAATTTAGAAATCAGAAGAAGTGGACCTTAATTAATGGGGATAAATGATCCCTAGACCAATCCTAGCAAAACATAAAAACCAGATGATCCAATTAAGAAATGAAAATGCCTATCAGACAAAATCATAATACTTTTTATTAAAAAAGCAACATGAAAATGTATCCTCTCTAGCATCCTATCAAAACCTCCTAGTGATCTTAGTCATTTGAAAAATATGACCATGACCAAGAGAGAAATGAAAGATACACACATGAATCAAATGGAACTTTTAAAGAGGAAAATTATAATATATATGAAGTTTTTTTAAAAAAAATCACTGGTTAGATAATACTTTGATAAATCTTTGCAGAACAGATGAAGAAATTTGAATTTCTATAAATAGAGAATAACCAAAATGTAATATAAAGAGAAAACATTGAAAAACAGAAGAGCCTCAGGACTAGTTGAATAGTAACTAGCTATTCAACATATTTCTGGAGTTCCAGAGGAGCCAACAAAAAAATATTTGAAAACATAATGGTAAAAGCCCTTCTAAATATGATAAAAATGATAATCTCACAGGTCCTAGGCTCTCATTGAATCCCAAGCAGAATAAATACACAGAAAACCAAACCAGATACATCAGAATCAAATTACTGAAAAGTAGTGATGAAGAGAAACATTGGGGCTGTTAGGCATTAGGAAAATGCTTACATTCTGACAGAAAAACAGGGAACAAGAGTCAAAGAAAGTCTGAAACTACAAATGACAAGGGAAACATGATATTTTTTCAGTAAAAAACGGTTATTTATTTTTAATTCAGATGTTTGGATGAGCTAAATTGTCTCTGTGAAAGTTGTTATAAAATAAAAGATAAGATGTAAGCTACTATTTCCCCATAGAGTTTTTTGTGATGATGTGAATATTCTATATCTGTACTATCAAGGGAGTATTTAATAATCATGCATGTTTTTTGAAATGCAGCTACTAAGCTAAGGGATTCATTTTTAAATTTTACTTAATTCAAATAATGTCATATTGTAAGGGGCTGCTCTACCCAAAAGTTTAACAGGGTTTCAGCCCCCTAAAATACAGTAAAACAGAAACAATCTAATTATTTATGTCTAACTTATACCTAAAGAATGCATATATTTTGGTCCTGAAGATTTAGCAAATATATAATTATGTTCATTATATTTCAAAAGAACTACAAATAAAAGGCTTAAGCAGCTGCTGTATGAGAATTACCTTAAGTGATTCTGGTTTTTAGTCTGAAAATATTAGCAGAGATGGTGAATTCTCTGTAAAATCATAGAGAATGTGTTTAAAATAAACCATTTCATTTGTATTCAAGAGAGATTTCTATCCTTGAATCCCAATAGGATATATTAATTGTGAATTAAATGCATCTCTAAAGGGTACTTTAGAGGAAATAGTTTTGGAGCATATAAAATTAACAAACAGTAAATTCCACCCTTGTCCCAGA
This sequence comes from Sciurus carolinensis, assembly GCF_902686445.1. Lineage (NCBI taxonomy): Eukaryota > Metazoa > Chordata > Mammalia > Rodentia > Sciuridae > Sciurus > Sciurus carolinensis. The sequence goes on from NC_062213.1 coordinate 122,125,072, forward strand.
TTTGGTGGTCCTGAATTTCAAGTATAAATATTACACGCACTCAGACTCAAAGAGTAAACAACAGAATAAATAGTAAACAAACAATAAAAAACCCAGATATTCCAGAGAAGCAAATAACAATATTATTACATACCATATTCAAGAACTCAGAATAACAATTGATACTGAAAAATAAAATAAGAAAAATATAAATTATTTCCTGAAAGCAGCTTCAAATAAAGACCATAATATTAATCAAAATGTGGTAAATATACTAAGATATAATAGATGCAGGATATAAAGTCTAAAGTTGTAGTTTCTGAGAGAACATGCACATAAGAGATAAGATAATATCCAGCTGAGAAGACCACAGAAACCTTCTTAAAACAGGTAATATTTGAATTAGTTATTGAAAGAGGAATTCAATAGACATATAGTTAATTTCTAAGCATGATAAGTAGATGTAGTTTTCAAAACATTTTGAACTCACCTCCATGTACCAGAATAATCTTAAACATGTTATTGACATATTCCTAATTAGGAAAAGGGGAAAACAGAACACAAATAAACTAATGTATTTAAGCATCTCTTCTTGGACAAAGTAAATCAAAAGAATGCCATAAAAATTCTGAACTTATTCCTAAAAAAAAAATCCACAATTTAGAAAAATATCACTTTTACCCAGTGGAATAATTGATCCAAATGTTACTGCATTCCTTGGGAATTCATTTACCTGGATTGTTTGAAGAAGCAGAGAAAAATGTTGAAAAAGTAGAAGGTCTGGAAGGCTGAGAAAAGAGGCTTCTCATACCTGACAGAGCTCATGTTGTATTTGATTTTCATCAAGCAGCTGATGGTATCCAGGAACAACAGAGACAAGAACAGGTAGGGAAAAATTCCCGGTCCCACACAAAAGGGCCTTGGCCCAGTTTATTCTTCCAAAGTTCCGCCCAGGGGATCTTGTTTCTGACTTTGATGGCTTCTCTGAGAGGTTCAAAGTTCTAGCTACAAATCCATATATCCTACTTTGGAAATAGACATTGAAGGTGAACTGCAGAACCTCAAGGGTTATATGGAAAGGAGTAAACCAATGATGAGAGATGGAATTTATTTCCTGTATGAGGGCCTCCGTGGGCCACCAAAGAAAATCTTCATAGAAGGTGCACATGCAGAAGTGTTAGATATTGATTTGGAGACTTACCCTTCTGTAACTTCTTCAAACTGTACTGTTGGAGGTGTTTGTACCGGTTTGTGTATACCACCTCCAAATGTTGGTGAAGTGTTCAGAGCTGTGAAAGCTTACACCACTGGAGTCGGTATAGGTGCCTTTCCAACAGAGCAAAACAATGAGTTTTGGTGTGACTATAGGAAGGAAAAGAGGATGGGTCTGGTTGGAACTTCTTTTACTCAAATGTGCTCCTAATGATCAATGGATTTAGTGCACTGGTTCTTACCAAGTTGGGTATTTTGGACACGTTTATGGAAATCAGAGTTGGAGTTGCTTACAAGTTAGATGGTGAAATCATACCTCATTTCCCAGCAAATCAAGAAGTCTTAAATAAAGTTGAAGTTTAATACAAAACTTTCCCTCCATGGGCTACAGACGTATCAAATGCAAGAACATTTAAAGAACTACCTGTTAATGCACAAAATTATGTTTGAATTAATGAAGATGAGCTTTAAATTCCAGTTAAATGGATTGGTGTAGGTAAATCCAGAGAATCCATGACTCAGCTGTATTAAGGATTTCCCAAAACACTACTTGAGAGAGAGGGGACCGAATTTCTTAAGTATTTCTTTATGATCTGCAACTTCAAGAACACACATTGGTGTGAGTTTGCAGCCCTACAGTTGTTTCCAGTCTTTTAGGATAGAAGGCTATTGTGGAGACAGACTTTGGCATATTCCAGTGTCAACTCTCCTCAGCTGAAATAATGGCCAATTCATTTGTGGCTCCTGCTTGTTCATGGTGCCACAATTTCTTTCAATTTTTAGTAATAGTAAATCCATATTGTCTGAAATCTAAAATAGTTACTTTCAATGAAGTTTTTCTTCATTATTGTCATTGTGTTTTACCATGGCAAGAACAATTAATTCAACTTGGCACAAATATTTTTACATTCTGATCATTTAGTTCTGTCATTGGAATCTTTGCTCTTAGATAAAAGAATGCAGAGAGACCGTTCTGTAAACTTTCACAATGCTATAAATTCAGTTTAAGTTGTGAACTGTTTATTTTCTGCTGAAATCATTGCAAAGTTGAGCTTTTGGTTGGGGGAGAGAGCTTATTCATGGGTCCTTTAATTTGTACAGAATACAATTTATTTCTCTCTATAAATTATTTAATACATTGAACATCTAATTAAATGTTAAAGGGAAAAAATATTTCCCCAAAACAAGCTTAATGTTAAGAAAAAGTAGTCATGAAAAGATATGTTGTGATATTTGGTGAATATTTTTCTAGAGTCTGAGACATTAACTGAAATGTATCTTTCTTTTTTTTTTTCCACATACTATTATTTCAATGTCTAGTGAATTGATTTTTCAACATTGTGCCTATAAATATATTTACAAAATCATCTACAAGTGTATAAATGAACCCAAATTGTGGGCCATAATTTTGATCATGCCTTCATATCTCCTTTCTTGAAAAAAAGGGTTATTTTGAAAATTAGGTTTAACATACTATATTGTAGATTATCCTCAATGAACTATTACATGTTCAAATTAAGTGCCACTTTATTTTATTATACCATCAGTAGCTGATTAAAAAGAACCAAATAATACTAGTAAAAAAATTGTCTTCATACTTTTTAAATACTTGCAAACTAAGTTATAAATTAGAAATATTTCGTCACAATCTATACACTATTATTACTTATTTGAATATCCATTTTATTTTGTTGTTCAATAACTTACTACATACAACATTAATTCTTTCATAGTAATGAAGTTATACCATCATATTCTTTGTGTGCTTGATGGACATTTGTCTTATTTCCAATTTTCTTAGGTCACAAAAATATCTAGAGATGAACTTTGAAAATTTATCAATGGCAAGTCCCAACATTGAAATTACTTGGACAAACAGGATGGGAAATATTATCTGTCAAATCTCAACTACTTTCCTGAGTGGTTGAACACTTTCCCAATACCCAACTATCTTGTCATTCATAGCCAAATTATTTTTGAAGTGTTAATTGTTCATAAGAACAAAGTTGTCCTCTACTTTTGTTTCACTAGTAAAAGCCTGAATCAGTTTTAGTACGAGTGATTTAAAAGGTAGTGTACAAAATAAATTTCCATAGAAATACATATTTAATATGGTCTAGGAAAATGAGAATTTGAATAACTGTATTGCCTCATTATGCATATTTTGAGAAATATTTGAAAATCAAATTTTTTTCAGCAGTGGGAAGATTCATTTTTCAGCTAAAATGGTATAAATCTATTTCCAGGGATACCGAAAAGTCTGGTACTTACTTTTGGCCAAGTAAGAATGACTGTAATGATTAATGATTTATAATGTACTATTTAAAATTAGTAAGTCTAAAGGTGACAGTGTCAGCTTGTTTATTGATGACTTATACCAGGTGTCATTGGATAAATAGCCTGACTTGCTTACAATGATGAGTGGGGCATAAAACACCCTGCTACAGACAATCTCTTCTACTGTTCCGAAACCAAGACCTTTTAAAACATACTGAACATGTGTCCTAAGAAGAAATTGGGAAAACTGCAGCTGGAAGTCTCTTTCAACCTGACACTTGCCAGTCCTTTTTTCACCTATGAAGCAGTGTATCTTTATTAACTCTCCTTTAACATTCTTCTCTGGCATCTTTTGGGTCTTTTTGATGATTTTATTATATGTACTCATTGCAGGTAGCTATCATAAATATTGCTCTGTATTCAATTGTCTCCTCTTTAAAGACATTTTTTTATCTCCCAGGAGAACTGTCTTCCTTTGTGAACCAACAGATTCTACCTGTGCATGTCTCTATTTCATTGCCACTACATTTTTCTGTGATTGAAGTTCACCTATTTTCCTGTCACATATAAATACCAGAGGAGCACACAATTAGATTATCTTCTTATTCCTATGCACATTAAAATTTTTAAATTTGATTTTATTTGATTATTATTTATTTGCTTAAAAACAGAACATACACCATCAACCAATGAATTTCAAAAGATTTCTCTGTTCAAAATACAAACTTTGTTTTTGTATCCCTCATGTTATAATCACTTAACCTAATTCTTTTCTGAATATTATACATTTCATTTGATCACAAATTTAATACAAGAGCAAATAAATATGTAATTAAAATCTATATATCCTTATATATTATGTATTGTATAAAAATTATTTATGTATATATAAATACCTATACTTTATATAAATTATATACATTTATATATTAATTATACATATATTTTATACTTTCAGGTACCTCTTGGGGAAGAAAAAAAAAGAACTTAGTGTGAATTATAAAAGGCAAAAATTTAAAAAACAGGAGTTTGCTATGCAAGTCTTCTGAAGGCTGAAGGTTGCCTATGATCTTAAGTGTTAAGGCTGGGAAGTGATGGGAAGCAATAATAAGGGACAAGAATAAACTGAACATTTTAAGCAATTAGAGAAATGCAATATTTCAATTCATTTATATGATATGTACTAATCAAATAAGGGTAATTAAGATTTCCATTTTCTTCTAATTACTATATTTTGGAGTGGCTTTTTCCTAGTTACTTATAAATATATGATAAGTTATTGGAAGTATTGTTTTCCCACTGTTCTGTCGTCACTGGAACTTGTCACTTCTATCTACCTGTACTGTTATTCAAGTTCCCCTCTCCAATTCCTAGTCTCTATAAATTGCTGCTATTTTCCCACTAATACTATTTCAAAATTTTTTGAGAGAGTGTCTCACTATGTTGTACAAGCTGGCCTCAAACTCCTAGACTTCAGTCCAAGTCCTGGGACTGCAGACATGTGCCACTCCACCGGGTCCATCAGGTCTTTTTTTCAAACATTCACATGACAGGGAACATGCAGCATTTATTTTTTTACTGTTTGGCTTATTTCACTTAACGACATTTCCTCAATTTCCATCCATGTTGCTGCAAATGATAGGTACTTACTTTTTGTTTGTTTTTGTAAGTGCTTTTAATTGTTTCGTAATTAGATTTCTTACTAAATTAGAACTAGGCATATTTAAACCACTGTACTTCAAGTCTTCATAGTTGAAAAGTGGATCTGTTACTTGTCCGATTTCGTTGTGAAGTACTGTGCACAGGGAACAAGTACTAATGTAAGCCACTTCAAATGCTACTGTCACAGAATCGACAGAGCATTTTCTAATTTTGACATTCATTGGTTGATGTTATATGTTCTGTTCTTTTAACGTCCAGGAAGAATAATTTCATGCTTTGTGAAAAGTTCAGGAGTGTCTAAGAATTTGTATTTGAGTCAGAAGGCTGGAACTGTCCTGCTTCAAATAATTCCTTGAATTTTAAGTAGTTTCTTCTTTCATCAAAATATTTTCTCCACTGCTGGCGGCAAGGGGACTCCAAGGAGCTGCGGAGGCGCAGGCAGAGGCCAGAGTCCTGGCGTGGGCATCCAGGCACCTCCAGTGCTCTTTGCTGGGGCTTCAGCAAGCCCGCCGCTCCTTCCTCTGGAGGGCGCGGCCCTGCAGTGCAGCCCTTCCACTGTGCGCGCAGTGAGGAAGCTCCAGCGCTTGCCCTCAGGAAGTGCAGCCGCCAGCTCCACTGGGCTCACCCACAGCCCGCGGGGGAACGGCCGGGTTATAATTTATCTTTGCTGAATTATGATCCCTTGTGAATGTGCACGTTTCCTTTATCCACTGATGGGCGTCTAGGTGTCTTAATATCTTAATTATGGTGAATAGAGCAGTAATAGCCATGGTGTGCTTGTGCCTCTTTGATATGCTTTGATATTTCCTTTCCATATATACCCAGAAATGGGATAGCTGGGTCATACGGTGGGTCTATTTTTAGATTCTTGAAGATCCACCCCCATGCTGTTCTCCATAGTGATTGTAGGGATTTGTTTGTTCATTTCTGGTGATTGAACACAGGGGCACTTCACCACCAAGTTACAGTCACAACCTGTGACCCAACTGCGTCAGCCTCATGACAGGTATGCACCATCATGCCCAGGTGTGGCTATACTAATTTATATTTTCACCAACAATAATTGTTTTATACAATCACATTAAAGGTTTTCATGCAATGTGAAGGGATATATACATCTAATGTCCTACAATTCTGGAAAGAGTGTTCCAGAAAAATAGCATATTTCTTTTTTAGTCATTTAAACTTCAGTTACTCTTGTCCTAAATAGACTTTGGAACACATCAATTACCAAAGAAAATTATTTTATTCAGAAAAGTAATGTTGTTTAAACTTATGTGTAGTATACCTTGCCATGGTTTTAATTAACATGCCTATGTTATGTTATATATATTTACTACCCTTTTATTTTTTGCTCCCTATATCCCCATCAGTTTCTTTATTTCTTATAAATCGCATAGGTTTTTTTTTCTTAAATACTGAAAAACCAGGACTAAAAAAGCAGAGACTTAAATTTTATTTTTTTCAACCATTGAAGGAATGTGTTAATAAAATGTGTTCATTAAAGAATACTTTCTGTATACATTTTATTCTTTAGTTTAAAGATGATACAGTTTAGGCCAACAAAAGTACCAATTACCTTATCCAGTTTAGAGAAATACATTTAAATATGAACTGTTATGCATGTTGGCTTGTTCTCTTCTGTGTGATTTCATTAGTGAGATTTCCCTAAATGTGGAAAATAATTTAATATTATGCAGAAACTGGGTCAGCAGAGCAATATTTAAGCTTTTGCTTTTGCATTTGACCTTCCAAGACTATATAATTGCACAATAATTATAAATTAAATTAAATTATAATGAAATCATTTATTTCTTATGCAGTGGGTCACATAATTTCTTGTGAGTTTTATAACTTTGACCATGCTACTCTTCTTAGGTTTTATCATTCCTACTCTTTCAAATGATTTTTAAGAACTGATTAATTTTTTTATGTGGTGTTGAGGACCAAACCCAGTGCCTCACATGTGCTAGTCAAGAACTCTACCACTGAGTCACAACCTTGGCCCCTTCAGATGTTCTTATTAGTGCATTGTAGTTATGCATATTATTGCATGCCACTGAGCCACAACCTCAACCCCTTCAAATGTTCTTATTAGTGCATTGTAATTATGCATATTATACATTTTGACATGAGCATAAATGCATGAAATATAATTTACCCCACTTCAAATCCAATACTTCCTGTTTCTCATCCCTCTGCCCTTCCCTTCCTCTTCTTCTACTGGTCTTTCTTCTATTTATCTATAGATTCCTTTTAATTTATTGTTCCTACTTTTAATATGATCTTTTAGAAATTATTTTGTGTCTTAAGCCATTGCTTGTGTAGAATACCAGCAGCACACCAAAAATTCTTTAATAAGACACCTGATACAGACTTAGAATTGAAAACCACAAATATAAAAAGGTCCACTTTAGCATTCTGCTCCCATCATTAAAAAAAATATAACGTTCTGCTCACATCATTCAAAAAATATCACAGTTAAGCTAAAAACGGGTATCAAGAGTACTGAATTTTATCTTGGGAAAAAAACTTGGACAAAACTTATAGTTTCCTTCTTGAATAAAATTAACATGTCTACCAGCAAAGAAAAAGAAACCCAAGGAAGTAAATTGATATTAATAATCCTGAGAAGGATATGCTTATCAAAGCATAGACTCTAAAGATTACCATCACTTTGACATCCTTTAAATAATGATTTCTCATCATTTCTTCAAATAAGACCATGAATTTCAATATGAAGGATCAGACAATTAGTGCATCCAAACTAAAACCTGCATGTGGTAGCTGCCAGTGGGCTGCTTCAGGGGAAAGTTTAAATAAATTGCACTAGTGCACTGTGATACCCAGGATGTGTTACTGTTTCTAACTCAAGCAGATGATGTGCTTGTGCCCAGCAACTCTTAATGATCTTATCTGCCATAGCTAAAACAGAGTAGCCATTTAAAGGTTGAACAGATAGACGTGCTTCATAATCTTAAGACTGAGCAGTTTTCTATGAATAACTAAGTTTCCTTTCATATATATATATTTAAGTTATTGTGAATCTATCACTAAATTGTTTGAGAACAGGAGGGTATTTCAGGAGCACAAAGACAAAAATTGCATTTGTTATAAACTAATGATCATATCATAATTCTACCAGGCCCAATATTTTATCTTTGTTTCTCCTAGTCTCCTAAATAACCAAAATATGCAAATAAGCAAGCAATAAAGAATTTACTGTTTAACTATTTTGAAGAAAATATTAGTAAGTTCTACTTAAACATGAAATTATCAACTAAAAGATGTTATATTTTCATAGGTTTATTTCTGTTAGGTGCCTCAAGGTTAATGTCTGTTACTTTTAACATATAGTCAGAGATTTATTTACATTCATTGCACTATTACATGGTGGCTAGTGTTCTTATGAATAAGTAGTTACAATTATGAATCTCTTAAAATTGTGATTTGGAGAGAAAGGTGAAATTTGATAATAATTGGGAACACAGTATAAAATCACCTTATACTTTATCTCTGCACTTTATAAAAATTTTCTAAATATCTTCCAATAATGATATTTTATATAATGTGTTGGGACTAATGACACTTTAACTCAGACTGATCCTTACTCCCTGGCAAGTGAGCAAGATCAAGGCCTCAAAGGCGGTTTCAAAAGTTAATGACGATAAATCAGACGCCATCAGGGATTGGTTAACAACAGTTCTGCGAACATAATCAGCTCCTGCCTGCCATGTAGTCCCATGGGACTCTCCACTGCATGAACAGCCTCCCCATTGCTGACCTTTAAGTTGATTTGTTCTCCCCTAGCCTCCACCTACATAAAAGCTGTGTGACTTCCTCAATAAACAAGTTCCTGCTGTGACTGGTCTCCTTGAAGGTCTGATTGTCCTCTGCCTGGAGAGCTGGGTGCAGGGGTCAGTTGGCCCTACCTTTCCAGGTCTGACCTTGTTGGGAGTGCTCCCTTCCCTTGTCGCTGGTCGAGGAGAGCAAGGGGGCTTAAGACCCCCATAATAATGCCCATGAAGGCAAGAATATTAGCCTTTCTTTAAGATATTGATACTTGACAACCTTTTAGAACCTGGTTTAAAGTTAAAATAATGAGATATTGATGGATATATTTGTCTATTTATCCACCAAAGTATTTGCCTTATTAAAACATTAATGTAAAATACAATAAATATACCTTCCCTTTGTAAAATCTATTATTTTGTATGAGGCAAAAGTAAAAGTTGATAATCAAGATAAAGTTATTATAGCTATCTTTCTACCCCATAAGACTTTGCAATTTGTGACTGATGAAATAAAAGAAGCAAAGTGATAAAGTAAACATTTTTATTTGTATTGTTTATTGACATTACAAATAACATTTTAATCAGAGAAGAATTATTGTCTGTTCAATATATGTCTTCATGTGGTTTTGAATGCTATACTACTTTATATCAATTTCTTAAAAAGTACCCAATATTTTCAAATGTACTGGATGAAAATACTTCTTATATTAATCTTTGTGAGGATGCTGAATAATTTGCCCTTGAATAGAGAGACAAATAGCATCAGTCATGATTTCAGAAAGCCAGTCTGTCTAGCTTCATGGTTTCTCGTCACAAGTAACAACTGTATTCAAATAAAATAATTACAAAAGTTTTAGTATATTCTTGCTTTCATTATAAATCTTTATACTTCTGTTGAATTAAGAAAGTTGAGAAAAATTTGGAGGTGTTATTCTTTTGTTAACTCATCATTCTGAGGGGGGAAATGATGAAAGGTGCTAGCCTAAGTGCTTTGGAAGTGAGTCTTTCAGAATGAAAACAAAATAAACTGTATAAGTGGTCTGTACTATAAAAGATTGGTTCCCATGAAAGTACCAGTTAATTCTGAAAGCATTATTCATGCATGCTGGAATTAAATAAGTGGACAGAGAATGATTTTACAAATAGCTTTCTCCATCATTTTCCTCCAGGATTTCCATGATATTTGACCAGGGCTTAATGCCTCTTTTTGTGTCAACAGCAGAGACAGCCCCAGCGAGAAGAGGTGCATTGGACTCCGTGTACTCCACAAAGACCAGCAGCAGCTTCAGGGCCGTCCTCACCACCAGGCGGAACCTTGAGCCAACAAGAGTGTCCAGCCACTGAATGGTTCCATTCTGGTTTATTACTCCGTTCATCCCATCCACACTCAATATAATCTGGCCCAAAGCCCTCAGGATGCAGTTCTGATAGTTCTGATCGGCCTCAGCTCCCGCCTTGATCAAACACGTCAGACCTTCACCCACGACAAATTCATGCACCAAATCTTTGTCATCCTGAAATACCTGCTTCAAGCAGAAAAGGGCCCTTCTGAAATCTCGTCAGTAGAGTTGTATAGTTTTTCGATGCAGACGTGGACCCTCAGGACAGCTGTGTGCTCCAGACGACGCTGTGCTTCTTGCCCCGCCCAGCGTCATCCTGGAAACCTTCCAACGCATCCAGCTGCTCAGCCAGTGTGGCCTCCAGGTCCAGGTAGGTGCCCTTGTGGGAGAGCTGCCGCGTACAGTCGTTCAACTTGAGCGTCACCCGAAGCAGCCCATGGACCCCAGCCGGCTGGGTGCCGAGCTCGAGGTTCTCATGGAACGTGAACAGCAGCGACTGGCTGGGCTCAGGGAAGTTGGTGCTGTTGAAGGGTCCGTGTCGTCCAAGAACTGCACCCTGCAACCCAGCGTGGCCATGTTGCATCCCTGCAGCGGGCGTGGCGGAGCACAGGGCCAAAGTCAGTGGGGCAGGACAGCCTGTCGCTAGGCTTAGGGGAGTCCACAGCTGCCCATCGCTCACTCACAGGCTCCAAAACACCGGGATGCAGCCCGGCTCCGGCCGCGGGGGCCCCTGCCCTATTTTGTAATTTATTTAGAGACAGGGTCTCACTGAGTTGCTTAGCACCTGGCTGTTGCTGAGGCTGGCTTTGAACTCGAGATCCTCCTACCTTGGCCTCCTGAGCCACTGTGATTACAGGTCCGTGCTGCCGCATCTGGTCTGTTCTTTTACTATGACAACACAGTCGAAGAAGTTTTATAAATGTTGCATTTTGAGTAATGTCTCTAAAGTATGTGCCAAGAAATGATGTTGCTTGGTGAAAAGGTTTGTTATTTCATTGTTTCCAAATAATTCTCTAAAGAAAAGTAAAATATTCTTAATGTCTAGAGTCACATGTTTTCTCTCATATGTGAAAGCTAGGACAAAATAAAGGGGGAAAGATAGCGGTGGTTGGGGAGGTTGGATTTCATGAAAATAGAAAGGAAATCAGTGGAGCAAAGGAAGGAAATAAATGAAGAGGGAAGAGGGATGGGAAAGGAGAGGAACTATAGAAAGAATTGACCAAATAATGCTGTGTACATATATGAATATCCAAAAGTGAAGTTCACCTCTATGTATTTCTAAAATGCACTAAAAAAAAAAAAAAAAAAAAAAAAAAAAACCCTAAAAATAAATAGAAGGAAGACCAGTAGAGTAAAGAAAGGGGAATGGGAGAGGGAGGAAGGAAGGGCAAGGGGAAATTCAGGTGATAGAGGTGAACAAATTATATTCCATGCATGTATAATTATGTCAGAATGAACTCTAATTTTATGTAGAACTATAGTGCAATAATAAAACATCTTTTTAAAAAGAGAAGAGTAAAACATTCTTCATGTTATTGATTTCTGGTCAGATTCTATGATATAGAACGTATTTTACATAATTTCAATTGTTTGACATTTGTTTAACTGTCAGATGTGTTCTACTTTAGGGAAAAATACCATGTGCACTTGAAAAGAGCATGTATCATGCTCATTTGGTGTTGAGTATTCTATTCATTGCAGACAGCTGGAAAAGAAACTTTTAGATTTGCAAAAATTATTTGTCTGTCTCTTTGTGTTGAAATCTGTGGCTATCCAGTCACAATTAAACTGTGAAATTAATTGTAATTCATAATTAAGCTCTTGAAGTGAATGTGAAAACCTTACCACATATTAGTCCCTTTTCCCTTCCCTCTTTCAGTGGTCATTGTTGTAGATATATGTCCATGTCTGCTTAAAGTCCATCAGACAATGTTTCCATTATTCTTTTCCTTTCAATAATTACACATATGTTAAAGAACTTAAATAGGAAAAATATATCTACCCACAGGTTTACCGTTTCTTCAAACATTTTAAATGTTTTTTATTTTACTGTTGTATCATTAGACTCAACAAATTTTTCTTTTAAGATTTAGAAAGATTTTTTGCCTTCAAGAGATTCGTACATCATTGCCTTTTTCTTGAATGTTTTAGTTTTACCTATAATATGTAGGTCTACAAATTCTGAAATTATTATGATTAATATAATCTTCAAATTGATTTTTGTGCATAGCATTAAAGATCTAACTTGACCTTCATGTTTATTCAAATGTGTTACAAAAATATTGATGATTCATCTGTACCAATTAATTAAAATTGTCATCTTCATCATATTTAAGCAACTTACAAATGAACATTTATGTGCTGTTCCTTTGTCCACTGATGAAATCATCTTCTAACCCCATACTAGAATTATTCATGACATTTTAATAATCAATCTTGATATTAAATGGAAAGTCTCCAAACTTTCCTACTTCTTCAGGAGTGTTTATATGTATAATTCTCACACATCATAATTTTTCAAAATCATATCAAAAATTTATTCTAAGAACACTGAAATTTTGGTAAATGTCATTGACTTTGGAGATACATTTTAAGTGCATTGATATTTTACATTATTATTTCTTTTTATCTACGACCATAATATAAATCTTCACTGATTTAGACATTTCTGTTACTTTCAATACTTTTTAATTTTCTGAATGAAAATTTTCATATATTGTTATTTTTGCAGCAGTTGATGACAAAATTTGGATATTTATTCCAAAAATTATTTCATTTTAAAAAATATTTTATCTTCTTGTATATTACACATTCCACCTCATTTTTTTCTTACCGACACTGATTACAACTTCTGTTGTAATGCTGACTAGAATTTCTGATAGCTGTTATGCATCTTATTTTTTAATTCGATGGGAATATTTCTCCTAAAATATAGTTACAAATTATCCACAAAGGATTTTTTAGATTAAGAAAATTCCTTTTGTTGCTAAGAATTATTGATCTGTGGGACAATCTTTGAATATTACCAATTTTTTGGTCACTACTGAAATGACATGTGCATGTGTGTGTGTGTATGTATGAGTGTATGTGTGTATTTGTGTATGTGTATAGTTATTTAGTTAGATAATATTAGATTTTTGTTGATCAGATTTTTGAAAGGTCTCAGATTTTTGCCCTACTTACTTGTTACTGATGCAGAGCTGATGGTCAAAGACCATCCTAAGGGTACAGCAAGCCTATGAAAACCATTATGAAAAATCAGTGTATTTGCACTAATCTCACTTGCTCCCAAGTCCCACAAGGTAATATGAGAGATCCAGATAATTCTAACTATGCAAAAGGTTTGTGTCACAAATTTAAAGGCAGAGAGAGGGCCCAGTCCTTTTTGATAAAGGAGCAAAGATGATGGTAAGTAGAATACAAGCCACTCCTGCCCCCATGGAAGAAAAATACACATGGTGGCCATGCTGTAATTTCCTTGACCTTCTTATTGTCTTTGTGTCAGGATAGAAGCATTTCTCACTGTCAATAATTAGAAAAGACTTGGATCCTGCTACATTCAGCAAAATAAGTAGACTCTAGGAAAGTATGGTGAACTCTCTTAGTATGTATAACTTGAATCGCTTATAATGACAAATGCTCTTCGGTGTATTTTGCTAATATGTTGTTCAGATTTTTGCAACTCTATTAATCATTGAGATTAGCTTTGAATCCCTATTTTACTATGTACTATTTCATATGGCATAGGTATTAAAATTAAATGATCTGATTATCCTCGAAAGGTGAGCTGAGTTTTAAATTCCCTATTTCTAATTCCTGGTAGAAATGACATGAAATTGGAATGCATATATATATATATATATATATATATATATATATATTTAAATATATATAAATTAGGTCGGTGTAACAGCTTTTCTGATTAAAATTTTACATGACAATTTTTTCTTTATTCTTCCTGTACATTTATTATATTTTAATATTGATCTGTTATGAATAATGTTTGTTAAGAAATATTCATGCTGTTCTTTATTTAAAAATATTAATCTGAAAACATAATATATATGCACAAGTAGGGAAAGTATGAATTTATAATACAGAAAATATTTAATGAGTTTATAATTTTTTGATAGTGAACCCCTGACAAAGTTTCCTTTTATTATCTACCTTACTTAGATAATTATAGGAGCTTTCTTTCAGCTGGATAAATGAAAATCCTTATAGGTAGGTTATGTGAAGACTTGATATAATAGGAAATATAATAATACAATTCTTTTACCTCTTAAGTTTTCAGTATTCCACAAAGACTAGAGATGCTTTCTTTGAAAGAGAAAACCACATTCAAGAATTATTCCTAAGTTTTCAGAAGTTCATCGGAATCATTGGAATATGTTTCATCTCTGCAATTTCTTATCTTGAGAATTTCTACACTGACTTAACTAAGCGTAGGTAAAAATAAAATGAAAAATCAAAATTAAAAAAACAACAACATTTTATCTTCCAGGATGAAAAAATATTTTAATAAAACTTTGAGGAAATAATGGCCTATAATTCTCAGGCCCATTTTATTTAGATATTCATAATAGTAACTTCAATAGGACATTGATATCAGTTACACAGAGCAGAAAATCAATTTGATTATTGAATTTCTTCAGATAAGTAGATATTTTTTCTCTGGACAATTACTAACACAGTTTCTGAACCATAAATTCTCCTAGAGTTCCAACCAGCATTAGATTTATGGTGAACACTTCTAATAGTCCTCCATGATATTTGTCATATGAGGTAAATGCCTTTGGAAGCGCTGTATTTTTTCATCTGTTTGCAGCAACGAACACACGTGCAAGCACACATGTGTGTGCACACACACACACATGCACAGTATGGAGGGAGGAGAATGTTATGGTAAGTTTAAAAGTGACCCAGAGCTTGAAAATTGCCATAAGAATAAATTGATCCCCTGGATTATGCACCAAGCCTCACAAAACACACAGTAATTATAAACTTCATTTTTATAGCTTTCATAGGACTGTTTTAGGGTTGTACTAGCTAGAGACAACCCTCTAGTTGTATATTCAGATATGCTGTTAAGGCCATGCACTAATCTCTCTTCATGACAACTTTCCCAAAGACCACTTGTTTGCACTGCTTGTTGCCATTCTGTTTATGGTGCAGAGGAAGAAATAGCATAGAGGGTAGGAACAGCTCACCACAGGTGGGGAGGAAGCAGATGGAGGCAATGGCAATCAGAGCAGGAGCAGTGAAGTGACCACAACCTCAACATTTAGTGTGAAATTGTCCCACATCAGCCTCCCCAATAAAAAAAAAAAAACCATGATCCTAGCCAGATTTGAACTTGTCTCAAAGTATCTTTCTTCTTAGAATTACCACATGGTTCCAAAATCTGGAACAGTCATATAACACCACTACTTTAAGCATACACTTTTATATTACCAAATACATTAACTCTTCAAAGCCATGCTTAAAAGCCAGGCATAGTGGTAGATGCCTGTTATCCCAGACACTTGGGAGACTGAGGCTGGAGGGTGGTAATTTCCACTTCGAGGCCAGACTTGTCAAATTAGCTAGACAATATTGTAAAAATAAAAGAATAAATAAATAAAAGTACTAGTGTGTTGCTCAATAGTAATCACCCCTAGGTTCAATCCCCACTATTATAAACAAAAATAAAAACAGAAATTACTTTTTATAAATGCCTTCTACTTTTGTTTGTGACCAAGAAAGTATTTTATATTATCTTTTCCTCCCAATTTGTAGAAATCTGTTTGATTACCATGTGGCAAGGTTTTAATATATTCCATATATGCTAGTAAAGAATATGCATTCCATAACTGTTCAATAGAATAATCTAGATGTACCCTTCAGAACATACTATTGAGTGTATGGTCCCAAACTCGTATATTTTTCTGATTTCATTTGTAGGATATTTAGTTACTGTGAGGTAGTAAAAGATACATCAGTTTCTCCATGAAGGCATCTCAAATATAGATGATGATGATAGATATAGATAGATGGAAAGATAGATGATAGATGATAGAGAAATACATATGTAGATGTATGTATGAATAGTATAGATAGATTCTTTAAGTATTCCATATACTACAGCTGCCTATAAAAAGAAATTGATGCTCAGAAATATTTTGTGGCAAGGACCTTGGATCCTGAAAACTCAAATGTGCAATAATTGACCTCCAGTAGCAACAAGTTACAAGACAATTTATACGAATACAGGTGTCTTCTCAATTCTGTGTTTAAAATTTAATGCAATTTCCTTGTGTAGCAGACTGATCTCTGCATGGCAGCAAAGACTTATTTCACTGAAACTAGGAAGACAAATTCTAGCAAGTAAATAAGGCAAGATAGCCACTTAGGTTCTTTTTCCCTAAACTTATTTTCAGATCACAACCTTGAAAACATTATCACTCCAGTGAGAAGACCAGAGCAAAAATGTAAGGATAATAAAGTAAAGCAAAAAAATGTTTATATCTTTCTTTTGAAAAAATAGTAGAAGTAGATGAATCCAATCTTCTAGGTCTTCTCTGAGATGTGCTCCTTCTTACTTGAGTAGGTCCTCATTTTGCAGTAATTCCTTGGGAGCCCAAGGCTCTAGTGGCATGAATCCCAAGAGAGTCTGCCACAGAAGAGAATGAGAGGCATAAGAAATACAAACTTGGTGCTGGACCTGGCCCTGCCCTGTTCTGCTACTTCACCCATCCTAGAAGACACAAGAAGGATGGAGGAAACTGGAGCTCCTCCTTGTGGTGGGCATCTGCCATGAAGGAATCCTCTTTAAGTTTATAAGGAAACCCGTAAGTAAAGGGTTTGAATTTCTCTGACTTAGACAATTGTGTCTTGAGGAAACTAAGCATTCAGACTGTGAAATGAAAGTCAAACTAGCCTTATCCGCCTATGAACAGTTTATTCAAACTCAAGCATCTAGCAGAATGTAATACATTCAGGAAATCCAAATTTATAAATCCTAATCTGTAATTAGAACTTGATATAACAGTGATCCTGTCTTTCAATTATCATACATATTATTTCTGATTTTTATACTCAACACGTGATTTGAACATTGTCTTTTTTACAGTAGAGTAACTAATTGTAAAGGTATTTAAACAACCATTTGGAGGTCACACAAAACAATAAGGATTAAAATCAGGATTTAAACTGTGGTTCTGATTCCAAAGCCCTATGCTCTTTTTTACTATGTCATATGACTTCACTAAAGTATGAAAAATGTCTCAATGTTGAAAATATTGAAAATATATCAAATCTTGAAGACATCAACAAATTTCTAGAGATGTATAACCTACCCAAATTGAATCAGGAGAACATACACAATTTAAACAGAAAAATTTTGAGCAATGAAGTTGAAGACCCATCAAAAGCCTACAAATGAAGAAAAGTCAAGGACCAGATGAATTCTCAGCAGAGTTCTACTGGGCCTTCAAGGAAGAAATAACATCAATACTCATCAAATTATACCATGAAAGATAAAAGGAAGTAACCCTTACCAACTCATTCTATGAAACTAGTATCACCCTGATACTAAAACCAAACAACGATACATCATGGAAAGAAAACTTTAGGATGCACAAATTCTTAATAATATACTGGCAAATTTTGTACAAAAATATATTAAAAATAGTATTACCATGATCAAGTGGTGTTTATCCCAGGGATGCAAGGTTGGTTCAACATTTGGAAATCAATACAAGTTGTTCATCACATCAGTAGACTTAAAGACAAGAATCACATGATTATCTCGATAGATGTAGAAAAAACATTTGACAAAATACAGATTCCATTTATGTTCAAAACAATAAAAAAAAAACTAGGGATAGTAGGAACATACCTCAACATTATAAAAGCTATCTATGCTGAGATCAAGGCCAACATCATTCTAAATGGGGAAAAATTGAAAGCATTCCCTCTGAAAACTGGAAGGAGAAAAGGATGCCCTCTTTCTCCACTTCTATTCGACATTGCCCCTGAAACTCGAGCCAGAACAATTAGAAGAAAGAAATTAAAGGGATATGAATAGGAAAAGAAGAACTCAAACTATCCCTATTTGCCAAACATGATCCTATATTTAGAAGACACAAACCTCCACCTATCAATGTTTGTAGCAGCTCAATTCACATTAACTAAACTATGAAAGCAACCTAGGTGCCCTTCAACATATGAATGTATAAAGAAAATGTGGTATATATGCACAATGGAATATTACTTGGCCATAAAGAAAAATAAAATTATGGCATTTGGAACTGGAGACTACCATACTAAGTAAAATAAGCAAACTCCCAAAATCCAAAGGCTAAATGTTCTCACTGATATGTGGATGCTAACACAAAATAAGGGGTGGGTAGGGAAGAATACAAGTACTTTGGATTAGACAGAGGAGAATAAAGGAATGGGAGCAGGAATAGGAATAGGAAAGATAGTAGAGTGAATCAACCATAACTATCCTATGTTCATATATGAATACAAGACTGGTATAACTCCACATCATGTACGACCACAAGAATGGGAAGTTATATTCCATGTACATATGTCAAAATACATTCTCCTGTCATGTGTAAGTAAAAAGAACAAATAAAAAATAAAAATGTCAAAATACACTATACTGTCATGTATATCTAAAAGAAAAACAGAAAAAAATTTTAAAATGGCCATATCAATACTGCAACTTTGAAAATTCACAAAGACAAAAGATGCATAACCATAGAAATCAAATAACAAAATACTAAAATGAAACTCTAGGTTGATTAATACAGTTAATGAATCTGAAGAATGTGAGTCTTCTCAGACTAATCAAATATGCTTACAAAATGTGAAAATCGAACAGGACTTAAGCATATCACTTGCATTCATTATTTCAAACCTACGCACTGATCAGTTAATAGGAACTAGGCATGTGTCAGGCACTGGAATATATTACTAAATAATATGGGCACCATGAAGCTTATATTCTTGTGGAACAGACACAAAATAATAAAATGATAAACACTAACATATAAGTAAATTATTTTAATCTGTTCAATGGGAAAAAGGGAAATTTGGAGACAATTATAGGTGGAAGGGGATCTGCACTGTGCAAGAGAATGGCCAGTGTTGGTATTTTGAGAAGAAAGATTTTATCAACTATTTGAAGAGTTAAGAACCCAGCCAGGTGTAACTGGGGAAAGCGTCCCAATCACAGGGAAGGGTGGCGTTAGCACTGGAGGGAGATACTAGTGCTGCATTCAGGAAAGGACAGGAGGCCAGTTTGGCTGGAGTGCAGGGCGAGGGCCTGGGTGCGTGGTGAGGAGGCTGCAGGTTCAGCCAAGAGTGTAACTATTTATGGTGACAACCACAGGTCCCGTAGGCTCTCTTAGGTACTCCTGAGGATTATTGTCGTTAAATTCTGTAATATGAAACTGGGTTTCTATAATTTTGTATAAAACCAGGTGCCCATGCAGGAGTTTAAACACAAGAGGAACATGCTATAATTTGTATTTTAAAATGTTTTTGGATTTTAGGTTGAGAACAAATTACAGGATAGAAACGTGGCTGAAGTATTCAGATCATGGAGGGTCAATGACAATCGCAGCAGGATGGTGGTGCCCATCCTCATGAATGTGTGATTTTCAGGTAAGTCCTGCATTTGCGAGACATTAGGGACAATCTTGTCACATCAAATAAATTCTCTGGTATTGCCATGATGAAATAAATGCCTCACTCAATTTGGTGTCTTAGCTGTGTCTCTTCTAGGGGATCTGAATGTGTCGGTACATACGAAGTATTACAGTAAGAGAAATGGGAGAATAAATCCAAACTGGCATTTGCAACATTAGTACCATCATGATTATATCAATCTTTGAAAATTAAAACATTATTTTAGAATACATGCTTGGATACATATGTTAAGGAAACACTGGTATATCCAAGGGCACAAGAACACAGACTGCACAGCTCAAGGAGATTGGTTCAACCACTGTTTTGTTCCCAGACTTTGGAACATTATCTGGAATATAGGACAGTCTCTATAAAAATGGTTGAAATTAGTACTGAATGAGTAAAAGGCTATTAGCCTCTATTACCATGTCAGGAAAAGATTTCAGAAGAAAATTCTAATTTCTGCATATGGGTATTTGCAGCTTTAATTACTTTACTTCTTCGAAATTGAGATTTTAAAAGCACCCACACATTCTAATTAAAATTACAATTTATTTGTATTTATTAAAATGCTATCCTTTTTTATTTCAACTATTTTTTTACTTCTTTCAGTATGTTATTTGTGGAAAATATTCTGAAAGTATTTCAAAAGTTGTAAAATTTCCCTCAAAATTAATCTATTCCTTGTATAAAAGAGACTACTTACATACTCCTACTTTAAAAGACAGTTTGAAATAATTCCTTATCTATTTTATCTTTGTCCTCATGACATTTGAAAGTACATTTTTTAATTCAAAAATCTTAATCCTGTGAGTTATGTCATTCTAAAGGTGTAGGGTTGATACTGAAATTTAATGCATGTCATAAATTGAAATATTCTGTTAGAATTTTGATGCATATTTCTTTTTTCTTATATACTATTGATAGGTTTCTTAATAATCTAATCAGTATAAAAACAAGCAAGCACATTCTGAAAAAGGTGATTTTCTATATTTGAAGAGAAGATTTTTCCAGGTGAAATGATACACACTTGTCTAAACAGGTGTCTAAAAACTGCTTAGTATCTTTTAAAAAATTTTTTTTTAGTTGTAGATGAACACGATACCTTTATTTTATTTATTTATTTTTATATGATGCTGAGGATAGAAGCTTGTGTCTCACACTTGCTAAGCAATCCCTTTACCACTGAGCTACAACCCCAAATCCCTCTACCACTTAGCTACTACCCCTGCAAAAGTAGTTAGCATCTTTTAAAGGGTATGAAATACCCTTTAAATATTAGAATACAAAAGGCATGTATAATAGTACAAGTAAAGGTAGACTGTGAAATAAGTTAATCAAAGATCAGTGCATAATTATTTTTAATTGGAAAAACTGAATTTAATAAAAACTGCATTTATTTCAGGTTAAATTTATAAGACCATATCAAATTTTCATGGTATGTCTTATCCCCTATATAGTACTGGCAAGAAATATGTAGCCAAAATGTGTTAATTAGTTTCTAAAATTAATCAGACCCTAGGAAGAAGCAAATATGGTACACGTTATTTTCACTAGTTTAACAATGCTAAAGTTTACTTGCTTTGGAAGGTTTATAAATCAATACAAAAAGTTCAGAATGTTTGAGGTGTTTTTAGTTGCTATTCTCTTGATAACTATTTGTGTATGCTACTTTTCCTCCAAGGAAATCAGAGAGCTGGAGGACATTTTGTTCCACTGTATTGAAACCAGGGGCTCTAAACCAGAGCTTAATGGGACCATACGAGTAGAAATTCTCTGGTCTTGACAAGAAATGTGCCTTGGGGGAATGAGCTGTGTGAGAAAACAGGACTGGAGAGAAACTGAAATAACACTTAATTTACTCACAGGAATGCATCTCAGGGCCTGAGTGTACCCCTCAATGCCACTTCCTGACACTGTTGAAGAACCCTTGAATACTGAGTAGGTAGAACTCATATCCACATCGAAGCCCTTCAGGGAGTCCACCTATGATTTCTTTTCAGCTACTCATATGAATAATGATAATCACAATACTAAGAAATGAATACATACTATTGCATCAAGTTGTAGAAAAGGCTGGTATTGTTATAAGAATTATTATTTCAAATGGTTTTATCTATAGGACTCTTCACTGTACAAATCTACTTCATTTACTTACTTTTATAGGTTGACAGGTCTAAATAGTTATTTAAAATATGCACTTGAAATGCTCAAATATCTTTACGACTAAATTTTAATGGAGGAGATAGTCTGAAGACCATGTGTCTAAAATGTTTTTTAAATCATGCATTTCTATATTTTGAATTAATCATAGAATCTTTTAATGATTAAATGATACAGTGAGTTGATGGACAGATGTAAATGCAGAGAATTTTTGGAAAATAAGTGAAAATTGTTTAGAAATTTGAAGAAATATTTGCCTGCAAATCTAATTGTTTAAGCAATAAAGAATGCATTTTGCCTGAATCATTTGTGTTTTTTTGTGAATAGTTGGACTGTAACCTTCTTAACATTCTCATAAAATATTCAGTACAAGTTCTACTCAAAGTTCCTGAACAAATACCATTTTAAAGTGGGAAAACTTGCATTCTGTGGTTTTTACAGTAGGTCAAGTGGCGACAAATGCATGCTTTCCCTGCTTAGGACTTAGTACCAGAAAGGAACAATTTATTCCCCAGAGTCATCCCAGTTAATAGAGTAAAATTATGAAAGTTTTAATTTTTTGGTGTTGCCTCCTTAGCTAGAGACTGCAATCCCAAGAATGTCACATAGGACAATGCTTTTTGCAGTGAAAATGAGTAATTGTTGTAATCATATAGTTTACACCAATAAAATCCATCTATAATTACACTTGTCCATTATTCAAAAATGCATGTGCTATCACATG
Organism: Sciurus carolinensis; assembly: GCF_902686445.1. Lineage (NCBI taxonomy): Eukaryota > Metazoa > Chordata > Mammalia > Rodentia > Sciuridae > Sciurus > Sciurus carolinensis. Next base: position 122,147,904 of record NC_062213.1, read on the forward strand.
GTAAAATTCAGTTTCCTTTTATTTCTAAATGTGTAATGCGTCTCTGTGTCTCTGTGGACATATTGTCCATTCCATACACTGATGGCAAAGATGAAAGTTACTGATGATATTTTGGCCTTTAAAAAATTTGCCTTGAAATGAATATTTATGCTGTTATCTTAGTCTCCTAGAATACAGAGTAAATACATTATTAGAAATCAAAATACTTTCTATTTTCTTGATTGCAAACTTTCTGCTATTTTTATTGAAAGAAGCACCCAAATAAACAAATCATCACAGCTAAAAAATAAAATAATAAATACAAAAATATATTTCTGGCAGCCTGAAAAAATATATATTTCAACATATTGTAATCTAAGATTTGGCAACAGCTAGGGAAAGATAGAATAAAGGAAGCTCATTTTGTTGAATAAATTCTAGTGCCATTCTTGAGATAATCCACTATTGTTTCTCCACAATTTATTTCCTGTAGCTAACCCTCTTGCCCACTCTCCCCTTTCCCAATCTTTTTATTATAAGTAATGAAATCATGGAAACACTCTACATTAACACAGGGGGATTACTTTGACTTTCTTTCATTTGCATTTTCCAATTGTTTCCCTTAAGTTCTGACAAAAAAATACTAATGAACAGGAATCACTGCCCCTTCCAACAAAGAACAAATTTCAAAACACTAATAATGTCAAATGGTGATCCAATTCAAACTTGACACAAAAGAAGAGGACTGCTAAATATCTCTATGTGACCATTTTAAAAAGGTCAATTGTTAAATATAATAAGTTATAATAAATAGGCTGAAATCAGTTTGTGAAACAATTTTAGTGAAGGTTGGCCATTTAATGATTCAGTTTGCTCACAAAATATGCTATTAAATTTAGTTTCCCAATCCTCATACCCAAAGATTTGCTGTGTGAAACTCAGAACAATTTTAAAACAAGTTGATGATAACATCAATTTATAGATATAAATATAAGTACACATATCTTTATTTTTTAAAAGTCATTAATCAAGACCTTTGGTTTTTGACAGTAAGTGATGCAAAGTTTATTACTATCTCCATGGAACTTTCTGATCTTGCAGATCAGGCAAACATTAAACAAATAAGTACAAAGTAATTATTTCATGATGATTAAGGTACATGTCAAAACCATAAGAATTGAGTGAAATGAGTTAATTCTTCACATTCTCTCTCTAATATAGATGTTTAAAATGTTGATAAGGACATGTAAAGTGTGGGGCTGGAGTTGTGGCTCAGAGGTAGAGTGCTTGCCTGGCATGTGTAAGGCCATGGGTTCAATCCTCAGCACTGCATATAAATAAATAAACAAAATAAAAGATCCACTGACAACTAAAACATATACATATATATGTGTGTGTGTATATATATATGTATGTATGTGTGTATCTATATATACAAACACACACATATATATTTATATATTTAAAAGAATATGTAAAGTGTGCTGAGTGTAGTGGCACATGGCTGTTACCTGTAATCTCAGCAGCTTGGGGTGATCCCATGTTCAAAGCCAGCCTCAGGAACTTAGAGATGCCCTAAGAAACTCAGTGAGACCTTGTCTTTATAAAATATAAAAAAGGGCTGGGGATATGGCTAGGTGGTTAAATGCCCTGTGTTCTATTCTGGTAATAAAAAGAGAGAGAGAGAGAGAGAGAGAGAGAGAGAGAGAGAGAGAGAGAAAAGAAAGAATGTATAAAGTGATCCCTAGAGGACAATAAGTCTAAGAAGAGAGATAAAAATGGGAGTTGGATAATGGGCACCAATTGTTTTGATTGATTAGTACATATTGTATATGTGTGTGTGTATCTCTATATCCCATAAATATGTATAATTATTATAAAAAAATCAAAATTTTAATTAAAGCTTGCAAAGATGGAAAATATTAACTCCTGACTTAGAAGATATATTTGAATATGTATTGTGAATAATCACACTGTCCCTATAAATTTGTACAATTAATAATTATAGATTCATAGCAGCTGGTCCTATGTACTGGCAGGTCTGCCTTCTTGTTTATTATTGATCTACGCATATAATTACTATAATATGTAGTACAAGAATGATTTTAAAGTTTCCCCCTATGAGTTGGATAGTTTGTAAAATATAAATGAGTAGGTAAAATTAAAGATTGAGATTATTTTAATTAGAATATAAAATATATATCTAATAGTTTCCAGAATTGAATGAATGAATATTGGTTATCGAAAAAAATAAATCTCAATCCTTAGGTTTAATCACCATTAATTTTTAGAAAATAATAAGTTTTACTGATGTGCATGCCTGCAATAATTTCTTGTTACACATAGGAGTCATAGTAAATAAAATACAATTGATCACAATGATTAGAAATTGCTCTGTTTTTTATTTTCAATAATGTACTGCTTTATATCTCATTTTAACTTATTAGTAATTATAACTAACTGATATGTAGCAAAGAGATTAAGCAGAATCTATTATTTTAAGAATGTATGTCAATGAGAGTAAAATTTGTAATAGAAACTGATTAACAGGACAATGAATAGCGAAAGAGAAGAAAAATCCTTCAAAATTCAACGAAGTTTACACTGTTTGTTTTCAATGGTATTCTTGTGGGCTGGCAGGGAGCCAAAGGGCGTGCTTGGTATGCCTGGAGAAAAACAGGAAAACATTTACCTCAAGTGCTCTGGAAGGACATTCTATCAGGAAAATGGAAAGGCCCTGATCCGGTTTTAATGTGGACCCCAGGATCTGTTGGTGTTTTCCTGCTGGACGCACAATCGCCAATTTGGGTGCCTGAAAGATTGGTCAAGGCTTTCTCAATAGAAAACCAAGAACAACAAGAAGATATGGAAGTTCCTCCCAATCATGGTTGATGATCCCTCACCATGTTAATGGAGGAACCGTGCATTACCTGTGGGGGATAGTAAAGGCGTGGCCTTGCCCTTTGCCCCTTACTAACTCTTCCAATCTATATCCTCCTATTCTTACCACTAATTCCACATTAGGGTTACCTACTGTACCCTTTTCTCCTGACTTAGCACCCTTCCCAAATGGCTCCTATGACTTAGCAGGTTATGTGGGAACCTCCCCCCAAGTTTGGCTATGCTAGACAGGTAGTCAGAGATGGGTAAGATTCCTGAAGAGCTCATACCAACCTAAGACAGGGAATGAAGATATAAGTTTCATTTTCCGATGACGGGTAAGGATGTTGCTCTGTCATGGACAACCTAAGACAGGCACGGTCTTTTTATAAACAAACATGGGGAGATGTGGGCTGGCAGGGAGCCAAAGGGTGTGCTTGGTATGCCTGGAGAAAAACAGGAAGCTGTTACAATTGGCTACATATATGCTTGAGCTCCTGATTGCTTGACCTTTAACAGGATTGGGTGGACATATCTGATCAAAATTGCTTATGCATGAGACTGCTTATATATTGAGGATGAGACTGCTTTTTGGTTGTTGTTGTTTTTGGGATCCGAATAAAGAAGAAGCTGCTTCATCACAATCTGAGGTGTACATGTCTTTATGTCCCACTGAACGGCGACAATTCTGAGTAGTGTTCAGCCTTGGAAATAGTAGTCCATTGAACTGATTGATCAGTCCCACTATGAGGTACAGAATATAATTGTGAACAGAAGGATGTATGGATAGTAACTCTAAATCAAAATGTTTTCCATAGGTATCTGAAGTCTAAAGGGTTAGTAAGGGAATATTATTAACCTTTTTCTAAGATAAAGTTATATTTATACAAATTATCTTCTATTTTCCACTTTTCTGCATATTGGTAAATTTCAGAGTTGCTTTATTTAAAAATGACTGATATTCTACATTCATATTGCAATTAGTGGCTCAGAAGCAGTTAATATTTGAAACAATTGACAGGACGACAAAGCAGTGGTATGCAAACATAAAATTTAATGGTGAAATGATAAACTATAATAGCATTGAAGAATTTTTTTTTGGCTTCTGGTACAGCATGCTTCCTCTGCATATTAAATGATTGTTGAAAGTCATTCATCTGTGCCTCCTTATCACTAGTAAAGTATATTAACCCAAAAGACAGTTGTTATAGTGAATACAGAAATGTTCTCTGTGAGCAAAGTCATGGAGGACAATAAACCAGCAGAAACAGGAGAAAGTAATGAGGTCACTGGTGAGATGACAGCAGAGTGTGTGCAGCAGAGTGAACATGGAAGGAAATAGGGAGACATGGAAGAGAAGATCAAGGGCAAAACATTAATGCATACTGACAAGCAAACTTTAATGGCTAATGGGCAATACAATTTTAAGATGGGGGTCTCCCAATCTTAAAGGTATTGATTTTTGTATTTTTATTGCAGGACAGAAGACACCACAATTATATTAGCAGTACTTATGTTATTTAAATATCCACAGTTTGCTTGAAGGAAATACAAAAATTAATGGTAGACATTATTCCACTTGGTGCTTGAGTCATTCTTTACTCAAAAATTATGTGATTAAGAATATATTTAAATCTTTCAGACAATAATTTTTCAGTAGTGACCTTGATGAATACATTTATTTTGCTCTGTACCTAGTCCTTTGTTTCTAGAGTATCATCCCATTTTTGTAAAATCTAAATGAATCTTTTTTCCCCTAATTTTCTTGTAAGCTTATGTGGTTCAAATTTTAATATATGAATATATTCAACTATTTGAAGTTGTCAGCATTGCCTCCAATAAAATACACACAGTAAAATGAACTATGCATCACTGAATGTACACTGCATTGGGTATCATATGTATATTTACTTGTGTCATTGGATTAACTTTTTCTGTATATCTTAACATATTGCTTCTTTCTTTCCATATATCTTATATTTTTAACATTAAAATCATTGATTTGAAACTTAACCTGTTTTCTTTTGTTTAGACACAACCTCTGACAAGTGAATCAAATGGTATAACATATATGTGCTTCAAGCAAGTGAATATAGTTTATTCATAAATTTTTCCATTTTATCATCAGAGAATAAGTGTCAATTGTCTAGCAAACAGTATGCCCTACAGTAATGATGTCACATGACATCTAGTCTCATAGTTGATTGTGGTATTTCAACATTTATGCAAGCAAAAGTAGTTATTTGATATTATTAATGATTTATTAAGAGGCAAACATTTTCTATCATTTTTCTTACTGGTATTTTGATTATTTAATTAAAATTTTAACAGAAAGAGTAGATAAATTATTATAGGTAACTGCTATTATTTTCTACTAAATACTGAAAACTGTTTTTCTAGTTTTAAATAACTAAAATGAAGAAATAAACTAGCTATCGATGCTAATGCAAAGTTCCAAAAATTTATTCACAATGTTCCATTTTAATTATCTCCATCAAAACTTTCCCATTTTTTCGAAGAACCAACTATATTCATAACTTTTTTCCATTTTATCATCAGAGAATAAGTGTCAATTGTCTAGCAAACAGTATCTTCGAAAAAATAAACAAAATTGATTAACCTTTAGCCACACTAACAAAGAGAAGACGAGAGAAAACCCAAATCACCAAAATTCGGAATGAACAAGTAAATATCACAACAGACACGATTGAAATACAAAACATAATTAGAAGCTATTTTGAAAATCTATATTCCAACAAAATAGAAAATTTCGAAGATATCAACAAGTTTCTAGAGACCTATGAATTGCCTAAACTAAACGAGGAGGACATACACAATTTAAATAGACCAATTTCAAGTAATGAAATAGAAGAAGTCATCAAAAGCCTACCAACAAAGAAAAGTCCAGGACCTGATGGTTTCTCAGCCGAGTTCTACAAAACCTTTAAGGAAGAGCTCATTCCAATACTTTTCAAAGTATTCCATGAAATAGAAGAGGAGGGAACCCTCCCAAACTCATTCTACGAAGCCAATATCACCCTGATACCTAAACCAGACAGAGACACATCGAGGAAAGAAAATTTCAGACTAATATCCTTAATGAACATCGACGCAAAAATTCTCAACAAAATTTTAGCAAATCGCATACACAAACGTATTAAAAAGAGAGTGCATCATGATCAAGTGGGTTTCATCCCAGGGATGCAAGGTTGGTTCAACATCAGGAAATCAATAAATGTAATTCACCATATCAACAGACTTAAAGTCAAGAATCACATGATTATTTCAATAGATGCAGAAAAAGCATTTGATAAAATACAGCACCCCTTCATGCTCAAAACACTAGAAAAAATAGGGATAGTGGGAACGTTCCTCAACATTGTAAAGGCCATCTATGCTAAGCCCATGGCTAATATTATTCTTAATGGTAAAAAACTGAAAGCATTCCCCCTAAAATCTGGAACAAGGCAGGGATGCCCTCTCTCACCACTCCTATTCAATATCGTCCTTGAAACTCTATCCAGAGCAATTAGACAGACCAAAGAAATTAAGGGGATACGAATAGGAAAAGAAGAACTCAAACTATCCCTATTTGCTGATGATATGATTATATACTTAGAGGAACCAGGAAATTCCACCAGAAAACTCTTAGAACTCATAAGTGAATTCAGTAAAGTAGCAGGATACAAGATCAATGTTCATAAATCCAATGCATTTTTATACATAAGTGATGAATCTTCAGAAAGAGAAGTTAGGAAAACTACCCCATTCACAATAGCCTCGAAAAAAAATAAAATACTTGGGAATCAATCTCACAAAAGAGGTGAAAGACCTCTACAATGAGAACTACAGAACACTAAAGAAAGAAATTAAAGAACACCTTAGAAGATGGAAAGATCTCCCATGTTCCTGGATAGGCAGAATTAATATTGTCAAAATGGCCATACTACCAAAAGTGCTATACAGATTCAATGCAATTCCAATTAAAATCCCAACAATGTACCTTACAGAAGTAGAACAAGCAATCATGAAATTCATCTGGAAGAAAAAGAAACCCAGAATTGCTAAAGCAATCCTTCTCAGGAAAAATGAAGCAGGGGTATTGCAATACTTGAACTTCAACTGTACTACAAAGCAATAGTAACAAAAATGGCATGGTATTGGTACCAAAATAGACAGGTAGATCAATGGTACAGAATAGAGGACATGGACACAAACCCAAATAAATATAATTTCCTCATACTAGACAAAGGGGCCAAAAATATGCAATGGAGAAAAGATAGCCTCTTCAACAAATGGTGCTGGGAAAATTGGAAATCCATATGCAACAGAATGAAAATAAACCCATATCTCTCACCATGCACGAAACTAAACTCAAAATGGATTAAGGACCTCAGAATCAGACCAGAGACCCTGCATCTTATAGAAGAAAAAGTAGGTCCAGATCTTCAACATGTCGGCTTAGGACCAGACTTCCTCAACAGGACTCCCATAGCACAAGAAATAAAAGCAAGAATCAACAACTGGGATAGATTCAAACTAAAAAACTTTCTCTCAGCAAAGGAAACTATCAGCAATGCAAAGAAAGAGCCTACAGAGTGGGAGAAAATCTTTGCCAATCATACTTCAGATAGAGCACTAATCTCCAGAATCTATAAAGAACTCAAAAAACTCAACACCAAGACTACAAATAACCCAATCGACAAATGGTCTAAGGAAATGAACAGATACTTCACAGAAGAAGACCTACAAACAATCAACAAACATATGGAAAAATGTTCAACATCTCTAGTAATAAAAGAAATGCAAATCAAAACCACCCTAAGATTCCATCTCACCCCAATCAGAATGGCGATTATTAAGAACACAAGCAACAACAGGTGTTGTTGAGGATGTGGGGAAAAAGGTACACTCATACATTGCTGGTGGGGTTGCAAATTAGTGCAACCACTCTGGAAGGCAGTATGGAGATTCCTTAGAAAACTTAGAATGGAACTACCATTTGACCCAGCTATCCCACTCCTTGGCCTATACCCAAAGGACTTACAATCAGCATACTACAGAGATACAGCCACATCAATGTTCATTGCTGCTCAATTCACCATAGCCAGATTGTGGAACCAACCTAGATGCCCTTCAGTTGATGAATGGATAAAGAAACTGTGGCATATTTATACAATGGAATATTACTCAGCCATAAAGAATGATAAAATTATGGCATTTCCAAGCAAATGGACGAAATTGGAGAATATCATGCTAAGTGAGATAAGCCAATCTCAAAAAACTAAAGGAAGAATGATCTCGCTGATAAGTAGATGATGATACATAATGGGGCGTGGGAGGGGTTAGTTTTAGAGTTAGAGTAAGGGTTAGGGAGGGGGGCAAGAATGGGGGAAGGAAGGACTGTATAGAGGGAAAAGAGGGATGGGAGGGGTGGGGGGAAGGGGAAAAAATAACAGAATGAATCAACCAACATCACCATATGTAAGCGTATGATTACACAAATGGTATGCCTTTACTCTATGTACAAACAGAGAAAGAACATGTATCCCATTTGTTCACAATAAAAAAAAAAGATTAAAAAAAAAAACTTTCCCATTTTTTTCTGTACAAAAATGCTTTTTAAAAACTATTATAAGTTAAAAGACATAAATTCTCTTAATTGGAGCATCTCTGCTATGCCTAGATTGAAATGTTTTGTAACCTTGTTCTAATAAGTTTATTGGCTATCACAGAGCATTTTAAATTCACATAGTATAAAACAAGCTCTCACCTTTCTTTGTTGCTCCTGTCAAGCCACATTTAGGATATGTGTTCATGTTGTGCAATATCCTAGCAGTCAAATCCTCTACCTTGGAAGAAAACCAGAGTCCTGGGGAACAGGGCTCTGCTTGCTGGCCATTTGACCTGAAAGTTTCACCACTACAGTAGGTTCAAGAATAACTGCCTTGCTATTCTCAAAGGGTTTCTGTGAGTACTAAGTGAGGAAATAAATATATATGAGCATTTTATGGCCTATCTATCTTGATGAAAGACAAGGATACACCCTTTAGAAAACTAACTTCATGGGAGTTCAACTCATGTATAATATTACACTATGATGAAATTTCTCTTTCTACTTGGGCTCATCACTGCAGCTTTTGAATTACAAAATCACTGATTTTCTTAATATGTACTGCTTCTCGTAATTGGAAACTGTGTATTGACATAGTATATATTTCTGGTATTCAAAATCCCAACTCAACCTTATCAATTAATTCTCATAAAGTATTTACTAGATATGTATTCTCCAATGTACATGAAAATACATTATCTAGTATCTATAAATAACGTGAATGTCTCCTACCTGAATTATTTGCCATTAAAAGACAAACAAACAAGGTTACTAGATACACATCCTAACTTACTCATCTTACTAGACAGGTTATAAAGGTTTTTTTTTCAATTCATAGTGTGCAATCCAGGCTAAACAAGTGACTATTTAGTTTCTGTCATGGTAACCACTTACAAGGTAATACACTTATTGACTTAATCCCAAATTGCAAAATGACTGTCCTTTATATCACTTAGTACATCTCAAAACCTAGCTCTTCCTTCAGAGATGTGCACTGTGCTCCCCCTATGGCAATACATAAATGTCAGGAGTTTTTAGAAATGTGAAATTGAATTACTTCAACTGGTCTTTCAAGGAACTGCTACGTAAAGCTTTTCCTGAAACATTCTCAGAATTTTTTTCATGTCAATGTGTTTGAAGGGATTAAACTCCTATGAATTGAATGCATTTTCTTTTCCTGTTTCTCTAACACTTTTTCCATGTATCTGTGTATTTAGAGGCATGACCATCTTTATTAATTTGAAAATAATATTTCTACTGTGGAACTTCTACCTACAGACTTCATGTGTTGTTTGTACCTTTTAAAGTAAATTTGTGTCGATCGAAATTTAGAATGAAAATAGAAGGAGAGTATACAAATGAGGAAATTCTCTCTAATACTTTTTTCATGAATGATTGTCAGCATTACAAGATTATCCCTCATGGGTAATCACTTAAATGTTTTTTGCTTTTAATTTGGTTTCATTCCTGAAAAAGATTATTTCCACATGAAATATGCATATTTCATTCTCACCCTGCATGAAGTTAGAGTTACCATAAAGTATGAATGAGCTTTACTTTAAATAAAATTAGCTTAAAGGTATGCTTTTAAAAAAAATTAAATAATTTTTGTAAAACAGGTAAAATAAATTCAGATAACAATGATGATTCTTGCAACACATTATACAGGTTGAATCAGGATCAAGGATTCAATTCATTGGTCACATAAAGACATGCAACATCCTTTCCCTAACTACATCTGTGCTGGAAGTTTTGTACATGTTTCCTGGTTGGATGCAGTAGGGAAGACATGAGGACCTATTTAACAGTCCTGTAAAGAATTAGTGGAAGGAAGCGGATGCTTTACAGTGGTGAACAAGGAGGTATTTGAGTAAGAGAGTCTGTAATTAAAAACCAATTTTAATTAATAACACAATTTAAGTCTAAACATGAGCAATGTATTGGTGAGAGATCCTTAAAACTTTGTAGATTCAGTCAGTTTGAAAATACATATATAGACACAGAAAAATTAGAAAAGAGAGAGAGAGAGAGAGTGAGGGTAAGAAAGGGATGAAGGAAGGAAGGAAGGAAGGAGGGAGGGAGGAAAAAGAAATTTATTAGCTTGTAACATGAAGTAATTTTCACTTATATTTTGGTGCAGACTCCAGGCAGAAGTTCTATGAACCCTTACAAAGGACTATAACATCTTTCATGGTTTTATATAATTCAACACAGGGAAAATAATTAATTCTTCTCATTTTACAAGAGCGTTGTCAAGCCAGGCATCAGGAATCTGCACTTCAGCTGTCTGCAGCCTGAGTACAACTCAGTTTTCAGCAGCAGGTCTGCATCAAGATGGCTTCAGCAGGTTTTCCTGAGTTGGTAGGAATGCCTGCAGATTCCATGTGTGATGCATGGAAGTGAAGAACAAAGGGCAGAGGATTGGGAAATGTGAGCTCAACAAAGCAGAGTGATGAGTAACGTATTCCCTACTTATCCCCAGTGCTAGATGGCAGTGGGAAACTTGGTAAATGTCTGATATCAAGAGCCAGCAGGCAGAGAAAAGAGCTACAAGTTAGGTAGTCATACTTAATATAGCCACGTAAATATACTCATTGTCTCCTAATGCCTCAGTCATTTGAAATATATTCCTTTACATTTCCAGTCATCTATTATTTAAAATATTATAAAACTGAAATGCATAAGAATTCTCCAGAATTACTATCCATATGATACATAGCAACCTTGGTATCTCTATTACAAAAGCTTTTCATAGAATATACATATTTAATACAGATTGATTTGTTAGTATAAGGTATATGAAGGATGATTTAAAATTCCTGCATGAATGTATTTGATTCCATAAGAATGCTGTATTATACAACACCAATTATTAAATTATTTTAATGATTAATTATTTCTTTTTTTTTCTTTTTTTTATTGTAAACAAATGGGATACATGTTGTTTCTCTGTTTGTACATGGAGTCAAGGCATACCATTTGTGTAATCATATATTTACATAAGGTAATGTTGGTTGATTCATTCTGTTATTTTTTCCCTTCCCCCCACCCCTCCCATCCCTCTTTTCCCTCTATACAGTCCTTCCTTCCCCCATTCTTGCCCCCCTCTCTAACCCTTACTCTAACCCTAAAACTAACCCCTCCCACGCCCCATTATGTATCATCATCCTCTTATCAGTGAGATCATTCTTCCTTTAGTTTTTTGAGATTGGCTTATCTCACTTGGTATGATATTCTCCAATTTCAACCATTTGCCTGCAAATGCCATAAATTTATCATTCTTTATGACTGAGTATTATTACATTGTATATATATGTCACAGTTTCTTTATCCATTCATCAACTGAAGGGCATCTAGGTTGGTTCCACAATCTGGCTATGGTGAATTGAGCAGCAATGAACATTGATGTGGCTGTATCTCTGTAGTATGCTGATTGTAAGTCCTTTGGGTATAGGCCAAGGAGTGGGATAGCTGGGTCAAATAGTAGTTCCATTCCAAGTGTTCTAAGGAATTTCCATACTTCTTTCCAGAGTGGCTGCACTAATTTGCAACCCCACCAGCAATGTATGAGTGTACCTTTTTCACCACATCCTCGACAACACCTGTTGTTGCTTGTATTCTTGATAATCACCATTCTAATTGGGGTGAGATGGAATCTTAGGGTGGTTTTGATTTGCATTTCTCTTATTACTAGAGATGTTGAACATTTTTCCATATGTTTGTTGATTGTTTGTAGGTCTTCTTCTGTGAAGTGTCTGTTCATTTCCTTAGACCTTTTGTCAATTTGGTTATTTGTAGTCTTGGTGTTGAGTTTTTTGAGTTCTTTATAGATTCTGGAGATTAGTGCTCTATCTGACGTATGATTGGCAAAGAGTTTTCTCCCACTCTGTAGGCTCTTTCTTTGCATTGCTGATAGTTTCCTTTGCTGAGAGAAAGCTTTTTAGTTTGAATCTATCCCAGTTGTTGATTCTTGCTTTTATTTCTTGTGCTATGGGAGTCCTGTTGAGGAAGTCTGGTCCTAAGCCCACATGTTGAAGATCTGGACCTACTTTTTGTTCTATAAGATGCAGGGTCTCTGGTCTGATTCTGAGGTCCTTAATCCATTTTGAGTTTAGTTTCGTGCATGGTGAGAGATATGGGTTTATTTTCATTCTGTTGCATATGGATTTCCAATTTTCCCAGCACCATTTGTTGAAGAGGCTATCTTTTCTCCATTGCATATTTTTGGCCCCTTTGTCTAGTATGAGAAAATTATATTTATTTGGGTTTGTGTCATGTCCTCTATTCTGTACCATTGATCTACCTGTCTATTTTGGTACCAATACCATGCCATTTTTGTTACTATTGCTTTGTAGTACAGTTGAAGTTCTGGTATTGCAATACCCCCTGCTTCATTTTTCCTGCGAAGGATTGCTTTAGCAATTCTTGGTTTCTTATTCTTCCAGATGAATTTCATGATTGCTTGTTCTATTTCTGTAAGGTACGTTGTTGGGATTTTAACTGGAATTGCATTGAATCTGTATAGCACTTTTGGTAGTATGGCCATTTTGACAATATTAATTCTGCCTATCCTGGAACATGGGAGATCTTTCCATCTTCTAAGGTGTTCTTTAATTTCTTTCTTTAGTGTTCTGTAGTTCTCATTGTAGAGGTCTTTCACCTCTTTTGTGAGATTGATTCCCAAGTATTTTATTTTTTTTCGAGGCTATTGTGAATGGGGTAGTTTTCCTAACTTCTCTTTCTGAAGATTCATCACTTATGTATAAAAATGCATTGGATTTATGAACATTGATCTTGTATCCTGCTACTTTACTGAATTCACTTATGAGTTCTAAGAGTTTTCTGGTGGAATTTCCTGGTTCCTCTAAGTATATAATCATATCATCAGCAAATAGGGATAGTTTGAGTTCTTCTTTTCCTATTCGTATCCCCTTAATTTCTTTGGTCTGTCTAATTGCTCTGGATAGAGTTTCAAGGACGATATTGAATAGGAGTGGTGAGAGAGGGCATCCCTGCCTTGTTCCAGATTTTACGGGGAATGCTTTCAGTTTTTCACCATTTAGAATGATATTAGCCTTGGGCTTAGCATAGATTGCCTTTACAATGTTGAGGAACGTTCCCAGTATCCCTTTGTTTTCTAGTGTTTTGAGCATGAAGGGGTGCTGTATTTTATCAAATGCTTTTTCTGCATCTATTGAAATAATCATGTGATTCTTGACTTTAAGTCTGTTGATATGGTGAATTACATTTATTGATTTCCTGATGTTGAACCAACCTTGCATCCCTGGGATGAAACCCACTTGATCATGGTGCACTATCATTTTAATATATTTTTGTATGCAATTTGCTAAAATTTTGTTGAGAATTTTTGCGTCGATGTTCATTAAGGATATTAGTCTGAAATTTTCTTTCCTCGATGTGTCTCTGTCTGGTTTAGGTATCAGGGTGATATTGGCTTCGTAGAATGAGTTTGGGAGAGTTCCCTCCTCTTCTATTTCATGGAATACTTTGAGGAGTATTGGAATGAGCTCTTCTTTAAAGGTTTTGTAGAACTCGGCTGAGAACCCATCAGGTCCTGGACTTTTCTTTGTTGGTAGGCTTTTGATGATTTCTTCTATTTCATTACTTGAAATTGGTCTATTTAAATTGTGTATGTCCTCCTCGTTTAGTTTAGGCAATTCATAGGTCTCTAGAAACTTGTTGATATCTTCGAAATTTTCTATTTTGTTGGAGTATAGATTTTCAAAATAGCTTCTAATTATGTTTTGTATTTCAATCGTGTCTGTTGGAATATTTCCTTGTTCATTCCGAATTTTGGTGATTTGGGTTTTCTCTCGTCTTCTCTTTGTTAGTGTGGCTAAAGGTTTATCAATTTTGGTTATTTTTTTGAAGAACCAACTATTTATTTTGTTAATTTTTTGTATTGTTTCTTTTGTTTCAATTTCGTTGATTTCAGCTCTGAGTTTAACTATTTCCTGTCTTCTACTACTTTTGGTGTTGGTCTGTTCTTCTTTTTCTAGGGCTTTGAGCTGTAGTGTTAGGTCGTTTATTTGTGGAGTTTTACTTCTTTTATTGAATGCGCTCCATGAAATAAATTTTCCTCTAAGTACTGCTTTCATAGTGTCCCAGAGATTTTGATATGATGTTTTTTTGTTCTCATTTACCTCTAAGAATTTTTTAATTTCCTTCCCAATATCTTCTGTTATCCATTCATCATATAATAGCATATTATTTAATCTCCAGGTGTTGGAGTAATTTCTGTTTTTTACTCTTTCATTTATTTCTAATTTCAATCCATTATGATCTGATAGAATACAAGGAAGTGCCTCTGTCTTCTTGTATTTGCTAACATTAGCTTTGTGGCATAATATATGGTCTGTTTTAGAGAAGGATCCATGTGCTGCTGAGAAGAAAGTGTATTCACTCTTCATTGGATGGTATGTTCTATAAATGTCTGTGAAGTCTAAATTATTGATTGTGTTATTGAGTTCTATGGTTTCTTTGTTCAATTTTTGTTTGGAAGATCTGTCCAGTGGTGAGAGAGGCGTGTTAAAATCACCTAGTATTATTGTATTATGGTCTATTTGGTTTCTGAGATTGAGAAGAATTTGTTTGACATACATGGGTGAACCACTGTTTGGGGCATAGATATTTATGATTGTTATGTCTTACTCATTTATGGTTCCCTTAAGCAGTATGAAATGTCCTTCTTTATCCCTTCTGACTAACTTTGGCTTGAAGTCCACATTATCTGAAATGAGGATGGATACCCCAGCTTTTTTGCTGGGTCCATGTGCATGGTATGTTTTTTCCCATCCTTTCACCTTTAGTCTATGGGTATCTCTTTCTATGAGATGAGTCTCTTGCAGGCAACATATTGTTGGATCTTTCTTTTTTATCCAATCTGCCAGTCTATGTCTTTTGATTGATGAATTCAGGCCATTAATATTCAGGATTATTATTGAGATATGATTTGTATTCCTGGTCATTTGACTCATTTTATTCATTTATTTGTTTATTTTTGACACGACTTGGTTCCTCTTTATTTGAGAGTTCCTTTAGTATAGCTCCTCCCATTGCTGATTTGCTTCTTTGTTTTTCATCTCTTCTTCATGGAATATTTTACTGATAACGTTCTGTAATGCTGGCTTTCTTTTTGTATATTCTTTTAGCTTTTGTTTATCATGGAAGGATTTTATTTCATCGTCAAATCTGAAGGTAAGTTTTGCTGGGTATAAGATTCTTGGTTGACATCCATTTTCTTTTAGGGCTTAAAAAATGTTATTCCAGGCCCTTCTAGCTTTTAAGGTCTGGATTGAAAAATCTGCTTATATCCGTATTGGTTTCCCCCTGAATGTAATTTGGTTCTTTTCTCTCACAGCCTTTAAGATTCTGTCTTTATTTTGTATGTTCGGTATTTTCATTATAATGTGCCTTGGTGTGGGTCTGTTGTAATTTTGTGTATTTGGAGTCCTATAAGCCTCTTGAACTTGATTTTCCATTTCATTCTTCAGATTTGGGAAATTTTCTGAAATTAACTCATTGAATAGATTGTTCATTCCTTTGGTTTGTTTCTCTAAGCCTTCCTCAATCCCAATAATTCTCAAATTTGGCCTTTTCATGATATCCCATAGTTCTTGGAGATTCTGTTCATGATTTCTTACCATCTTCTCTGTTTGTTCGACTTTGTTTTCAAGGTTAAATATTTTGTCTTCAACATCTGAGGTTCTGTCTTCCAGGTGTTCTATCCTATTGGTTGTGCTTTCTATGGAGCTCTTAATTTGGTTTATTGTTTCCTTCATTTCAAGGATTTCTGTTTGTTTTTTTTTCAATATCTCTAAATCTTTAATGAAATCGTCTTTTGCTTCCTGTATTTGCTCTTTTAACTGTCGATTGGTGCATTCTTTCAATGCCTGCATTTGCTCTTTTATTTCATCGTTTGCTTCCCTTATCATGTTAATTATGTATATTCTGAACTCCCTTTCTGACATTTCTTCCTCCAGGCTGTCATTGGATTTCATTGATGTAACATCCAGATTTGTTTGAGGCATTTTCTTCCCTTGTTTTCTCATGTCGTTCAGGTATCAGTGGACTGCTGAGGTGTTGCAGATTTCCTCTATTGACTTATAATGTCCCTGAAGATTGCTAGTGTATCCCCTCTTATCCTTCAGTAGCCTGAAGTCTTAGAGGAAGTTGATACTGCGGTGCTCCCCAAGGAAGCTGCCTCTCTACGGGTGGTGGTCTTCAGGTGGGGTATATTCCCTGCTAGTGGGCAGAGGTGCCTCTACTTGTTGACCAATGGTCATCCAAAGGGGAACTAGGCTTCGGGCTGAGGCAAGGCCTGTTTGTGCCTGTGTCTCTGGTTTTACCGTCCTTGTGGGAAAACCTCACCCGGCAGGGAAGACTCACCCGATGGGGAGGTCTCGCTCGTCAGTTCCCCTCCTAGAGGTTCCCCTCAGTCCACAACTGCCACCTGGGCAGAGCAGCCTTCCCAGGCAATGTTCCCAGGGGCCCGGACCTACCTCCTGGGCCTGGGAACCTCACCCTTCGCAGGCGAGTCTCCGTAGGTTGCCCCCCCTCAGAGAAGCTGCCCGCAGTCCTGGAACCTTTGCTCCGCCCCTCAGCTTGTCTCTGTGCAGCTCTTTCAACAAAAGGCGCCTAGGTCCCCGGACCGGACTGTGCTTTGCACCTAATTGCCTGGCTATGCGACCCCTCCTCTGAGCAGCCACCTGGAGCCTCGTTCATATGCTCCAATTCCCAGTGACCCGCCACTCGCCTCTTCCTCCAGGCAGCCACCCGGTGTTCTGGCTTGGAGATCAAGTAACTCACTGCGCACCTCCACCTCCTCAGGACAGCCCCCCCCCCCCGTTGTTCAGGAGGTTGCTGAGTCCAAATAGCTCGCAGCCCAGCTCTTCCTGTGGCAGCCGCTGGAGCCCCGGCAGGTTTCTCCAAAACCAAGCGTTGTGCTGCCCGGCCTCCTCTGCAAAGTTCCCCGCTGTCCGTGTTTACCGCTCCAGAGGAGGGGAGAGGCGTCTCGCCGGGCAACTCTACTTCACAAAGTTCCCTGTGTTCCAGGGCTACTGCCCCATCCGGGACGCCTCCCCAACAGGAGAGACTCACCCGGCGGCTTTGGGTTAGTCCCAAGTCACTCACTATCTCCTCTTTTGAATTCTGAGTCCTGGAGCAACATGAAATGCAGCCGCCCTCTAGTCCGCCATCTTGAAACCCTGCTTATTATCTTGATTGTGTCTGTGGTCTGCCTAGTGATATCGCCGTTTACCAGTAACGAGTTCTGCTCCTTCTAATGTTGAAGATTGAACACTAGAGAAACACACCAAGGCAAGCATATGAAGCAGGTTTTATTTAAAGGTAATAATACAGACTTCTCCCAGCAGGAAGAAGGGGGCCATGACTGATGTTCTAAGTCCCCAGAAGTGACAATTATTTCTCATTCATATCAAAGTCCATGAATTTATTCATGTCTGGAATGTATATTCGCACTGGTGACATGGGGACCCAGACTCCTTCAGATCTTGCAGATGCTCTATATTTAATTAGTAAGCAGTTGGCCACAGAAGTCATATAAAAGGCACACTTGATTAATAAATCCCAAGACCTGGAAATGTTATACATCACTTTACCCACTTGCCTTTGATGAGAACTATAACACACATATTAAAAAGATGGATGCAATGTCTGCTGCCATAAGGCTTAAGAGACAGAGCTGCTAATAACCACTGTAGCTAAAACACATGATCATAAGACATGTATTACCAAACGATGTGCATTCGGGTATTAAAATGTGAAATGTGGGGAACAAAAGTGCAGGCACATACACATTCAGTTAGGCTGTCATCACTTCGCTATGGACCATCATAACTGTAAGGCATCCTTTGTGAGCCCCTGAGAAGCCACAAAGTGAAAACCCATAGTGGAGGTGCTACAGAAATGTGGAGGATCACAAAAGACTATTACAAACAACCTCATGCCAAAAAATAGGTAATCAGAGTAAATGGATACATTTCCGTACACATATATTCTACTTAGACTGAAACATGAAGAGATGGAAAATGTGAGCAGACCAAAAATGGATGAGATTGAATAAAAGGTATGACATCAGAGAAAAGTCCAGGACCTGACAGTTTCACTGCTCAGGTTTTACTAATCATTTAAAGAACTTAAACTAAACCTTCAGAAACTCCTCCAAAAAAAATTGAAAGTGAGAGGATGTGCTCAGTCTTTTTTGAGGTCAGTGCTAGGCTTATGCCAAAACCAGACAAGACATCACAAAAAGCAACATTCAATTTTTCTGGGTGCAAATGTCTTTGAAAAAGTACTAATAAGCCAAACTCAGCAGCACTTCATAGGGATCATTGACCACAATCAAGTGGGAAATGTTACTGGGATACAGGGTGGTTCAACACATGTGAACTAGTGGGTACAATGTATCACATTAACAGAAGGAGGAAGAAACCCATTATTATCATCTCCTTATATGCAAAAAAAAAGCATTTGATGAAACACAAAATCATATTATGGTTAAAATATTTAATGATTAGAGAGATTCATCTCAATGTAATAGAAGCCACATGTGATATGTAAACAGTGAGCATTAGACTCAATGGTGAAAGATCAAAACATGGTTTTTCCTTAAGACTCAGAATAAGACAAGCTCACTCTTGCCACTTCTATTCAGCTTAGTTTCAGAAGTCATTGCCAGAGCAATTAGACAAAAAGAAAAAATAAAAGATATCTATGTGGGAAGCGACAAAGTGAAACGGTCACTCTTTCCTGAGAACATGATCTTTAGTACATAGAAAATCCCGATTATGTCACAAAACATCTATAAAAACAAATAAGGAAATGGAGTAAAGTTGCAGGTTATAAAATTAGCACATAAAAATCAGTAACATTTTTACAAACTAGCAATGAACAATCTGAAAAAGTAATCAAGAGAACAAGCCCATTAAAAATAGCTTTAAAAGGAGCTTAGGGATAAATTCAATCAAGGGCTGAATGACCAATAAACTGAAAAATATAAAGCATTAGTAAGAGAAATTGAAAAGACACAAATGAATAAAAATATAGCCTATGCTCACATATTGAAAGAATATAAATGTTAAAATGTCTACCTAAAGAGATGTACACATTCAATGCAATCTCTGTCCAAATTCCAATGCCATTTTTTAATAGAAAAACATCTTA
Source organism: Sciurus carolinensis (assembly GCF_902686445.1). Lineage (NCBI taxonomy): Eukaryota > Metazoa > Chordata > Mammalia > Rodentia > Sciuridae > Sciurus > Sciurus carolinensis. The sequence continues at coordinate 122,167,582 of NC_062213.1, forward strand.
AAATTGACACGGAACTACAATGAATAGATAAATGAATAAATGAATAACCAGGACAATTGTGAGCAAAAAGAAAAAGCTGGAGACATCACACTATCAGATTTCAAGTGATTAAAAGAGCATGGTACTGGAATGAAAACAGTCATTGGTCTATAGAAGACAGCTGAGAGTCCAGAAGTGACCCCACATGAGGATGCCCTGAGGTTCTGATAAAGACGACAAGAATACACACTGGGAAAAGGACAGTCTCTCTTATAAATGTTGAGAAAACTGCCTATTCATATGCAATAAGGTTGAAGTTGGACCTCTATCTCACAATATATGCCAAAATCAACTCAAAGTGTATTAAAGACTGCAGTAAAAGCCCTGAAAGCTCTAGAAAAGACACAGGGGAAATACTAAATGATACTTACCTGGCCACTGATGTTTTAGACCTCAAAACCCAGCCAAAAATGGCATATATGATTGCATGAAAATAAAAAGCTTCTGTAAACAGGGAGAAAAAATAGCAGCTGAATGGGGAAAATACCTGTAGTTTGAAAATATATGGGCAGTTCATACAACTACAGAGAAGGAAAACAAGTTCACTGGCTAAACTTTGGGAAAGGGCCCTGAATAGACACTTCTCAAAAGAAAACACACAAGTGGTGGATAGATATGGGAAACTATGCTTAACATCACTAAGCTCTAGGAACAGAGGATGAAAACCACAATGCAATACCACTTACACCTGCCAGAATGGCTAGTCTCCAAAGGGTGTGCAGGAAAGGGAGATCTTGCACACTGGGGATGGGAATTATGTTATTCAGCCACATGGACAAATGCATGCAGGTGCTCATGAGAGTAAAAATGCAATACCACATGGGTCAGGAATCCCTCTTCCATGTATTTACCTAAGAGATCCTAGATCAGCCTGCCCAGAACACATCTGCACTCCTCTGTCCATTCCAGCACCATTCACATTAGTCAAGGTATGAAAACAACCTTATTGTCCATTAACTGGTGAATGGATAAGAAAGTGGTGTATGTACAGGTGGAATACTACTCACCTGTAAAAAAAAAAAAAAAAAAGTTTGAAATCCTGTCAGTTGTGTCAGTGTGAGCAGAAACGGAGAACATTATGCTAAGTGGAATTAGTCAAGCCCCAAAATACTATATCACCTGTTCTCACTGATAGGAAAACCCAAACAAACAAACATACAAGCAAAAACTGAACTCATAGAACAGAGCAGAATGGTGGTTGTCAGAGGCAGGGGTATGGCTGAAATGGGAAGATTGTGGTCAGAGGGTATGAAGTCTCAGTTACACAGTGGGAAATGAATGTTTTCATTCAGATGTATTACACAATATTGTAAACATACTGAATCATAATGCACTGGGCATTCCAAAATTGCTAAGAGTAAATTTCAAAAGTTCTTCCACAAAAAGATGAGTATTGAGGTAGTGAACAGGGGAATTTGATTATTACTCCACATTGTATTCATAATTTGTAACCTTACTTTGTCTCCCGTAAACATGTACAATTATAGCTTGTCAATTTATAATTTTTAAAAAGTTAAAAATGTACTTATTTTTAAATGGGTGAAGAAATGACATAGATTGGACAAGGGTACAACTTGTTTTTGAGATTTAAATTTGCAAAGATGAAAATATTTTACAAAATTGGAAGAAAACTGAGTTTGAAAAAGCAATCCTTTAGAATGAAAAACCAGATGACAGAAATTACCCCAAAAGTGGGTGAAGTTAGTAGCATAGCAAGAAAGAAACAATACTGAGGGATTGTAAAACACAGTAATTTGATTCTTTGTGCAATACTTGGGAAATTTTCTTAAAGAATGTGTTTTCCTGGCCAGGGTCCTTTGTTGGGACGGTCAAGGAAAGTCACACTCCAGTGCTGAAGTAGTATGGTGTTAGTCCACATAAGGCCAGTGTTATTTGGGGTTCCAAGTCTGGAGCTGAGTCAGGAACCAGAGGGCAGGCACATTTCTTGGGAGGTGACCTCAGGAAGGCCCAGTGGGTGATCTGGAAAGGGGACAGGGAAGGAAAGTGTCAGGTACAGGGCACTGCCCCATGTGCTATCTCTAGGAAAATATAGGAGCTGGAGGGAAGAGGAGGAAGCCCCCCAGGGGTCATAGCCAAAGATCAGGGTTACTGGGATGTTCACCAGTTCCTGTCAGTCCCCCATCAGGCCTGCTTCCACAGCATAGGGGGTCACAGGTCTTCTGTCAGAGCTTCGTAGTCCAGGACAAACATCCATGTACTGCCCTGTGGATTGCAAAGGTGACTGCAAGTCCCCACGAGTGCATGAGTCGATGTTTGCACATGTCAGTCCTGAGTCCATCAGCACACAGGCAAAGGCAGAAGGTGCAGACGCAGGCAGAGCTCTGGCCTTTGTGCAGTCCCTTCCTCTATGAATGTGGGTTCTGAACTGGCTTCTCACCAAGGCAGAAGAGTCAGTGTGCTGGGCCATTGTGCCTGGGATTCTGTCCTGTATGCAGAGAAGTGAAGAGATTTGCAGATATAATAAAGCTCCTCTATGGTGAGAACAATCATGTCTTTTCTGAATTCCTGATGAAACTGAACCTCCATTGTGGTGGTATCAAGAGGCAGGGCCTTTGGGAAGTGAAAGTTCCAAGGGCTCCACCCTGAGAAATGGAATTAATGCTCTCATCAAAGATCAATGACCTCCTGGATCCCCTTTGTCTTCTATCATTTGAGGACACCTGGGCCTTCTATGAGGAGCTGCCCTCACCAGATGCTGATCTGCTGGAACCTTGACCTTGACTTTGTAGGCTCCAGAACTGTGATAATTTAACCGGTTTTGTTTATAAATTTCCCAGTCTTAGGTATTTTGTTATAGCGGCACAAATATACTAAGGCAATTCCCTCTTTGACTGAGTTCAGGCTCACCAGAAGGTGATCATCCTAGAGGGGCCTGACCTTACCAGTGAAGTCCTTTGAATGCCAGTCTAGCAGGGAGGAAGGGGAAGCAGCAGGGACTTTCTGCTTTAATAGCTTCTAAAAGCAAAGTGATGGGAGTACTAAAGCCCAATGAAGTGGATTCTGCCAACAACCTGAAGAATCTGGAAGTGGGTCCTGGCCCATGTGTGCTTTCAGATGAGAACAGGTCAGTCACAGTTGGATGTCAGTCTTGTGAGAACGTAGCAGAGCCACACCCAGACCCCTGACCTGCAAAAGCTGAGATGACAAAAGTGTGTGCTCCTTTGTTACAAAATACAGGTAACCAACACAGATACATAAATATGGTATTAAGGGAGATGGATTAATACAGGTGGAGAGAAGGGGGAGATGAGACAAGAAAAAAATGCATTTTCATATTTTTGCAGTAATACACATGTTTAAATATGCATTAAATTTTAAAATAAAATTGGAAAATAACTTTACCACTGTAAAATCTTAGTTGGGTGCCACTGAGAGATGTGTCAAATAAGAGTTGTTTATATACATATTGAACAGGGCACATTTTAATCATTGAAAAGGAACAACTGCAGAGCATGGTGAGTTGAAGATTGTGAAGGCAGAAGCACGCCCACCTGGCTTTCTAGAAGCTCCTATGCTGTGTGTTCCAGTGTGCATCATGCTATGGCACGGAATCCACATGCACTACCCTTTATCATCAGTGCAGCTGCAGCTGAGCGGTGTCCTGTAGATACTGCATTTGCTAGAAGTGTGGCTGAATTTCTGCTCACCGTCTGCTTCTGCAAGCAGTAGCCAGAGTCCCTAGACATTGCACGGTGTGTCTGTGAAGAATAAAGACACACAACGGTCATTCCCACAGAAAATGCATGAGGGGTTGCCTCACGCACAGCCTGAGTGCTTAGACCCAGTCATGCCTTGCCAAAGCAGCCAACTGAATAATTCAGGGAGTCCTCCTCCCCCAGCAGCCTGGGAATTGACCAGGTGTTCTGATATAATGTAGGTAATTCAGGAAGATACAGGGATTAAAAACAGTTAGAGGAGAAAGGGATAGAGAGAAGCAGGATATGAGGCTGGCAGGGCCAGGACCTGGGGGCGATCCGCAGCAGTTACAGTTCCTTATAGTGGCTTCACCTGAGATGTGGGCACAAAGTACGTTCAGTGTAGTTTCTCATCAACCCCAGGTTCTCCCATCAGATCGAATTTGCTTTTACCTAGTGTTGGAGTTGGTGAATGCTGTCAAAACACAAGAGAGATGATCAACCCCACACAGTGTGTTTTAAGAAAACTGAACCTAGTTACTGTGACTAGTGAATGCAAATGCAATCCATGAAGTTGATTCCTCATGCAGGCTGTCCTGCTATGGCCCTGTGGGCTTCTGCTGTACTGACCTGGAAATCCAGTATTGCAAAGTGCTAGGAGGAACTTTATCTACAAAGGTGATTTTTAAAAGCATTTTCTGCTTTGCAAAGAAAGTGCCTGGGCCCAGGGTCCCTGCGCAGCTGCAGGTCTGGATGGCGCAGCGGCGGTTTTGGCAGGAGGCAGCAGCTGGTTGGAACCCAGTGCCCTGAGTGCACTTGTGGAGAAGCGGCAGCAGCAGCGGGGCGGCTGGAGGCACCCCCGCCCCCTTCGGAAGCTTAGGGGTGCTCTCGACTTTCGCGGCCCTGTCGCCCCTTCAGCTCTGTGCCTTAGGCAAGGAGGCCGGCTTAAGGGGTTCAGTGGCCCCGGCTGAGGGCGCCAAGCGCTCTGGGCGGCGAGGACTAAGGCGTTGATAGCGGTGTTAAGGATGGCCTCAGCAGGCAGGAAGATGAAAGGTAGCCAGACAGAGCTGGGAGATTTAACACCACACATTAAACAGCTGAAGAGATTGAACCAGGTCATCTTGCCAGTCAGCTACAATGACAGTTCTACAAGGATGTGCTGGAGGTTGGCGAGCTAGCAAAACTTGCCTGTTTCAATGACATAGCTCTAGGTGCAGTGTGCGCAGGGTGGATCGTTCACAGAATCAGAGGAGACTTTGCATCGTGACACTGGAACGTCTTGCACCTTACCGAAGGCTAGGAATAGGAACTAAAATGTTAAATCACGTCCTAAACATCTGCGAAAAAGGTGGCACTTTTGACAACGTCTATCTGCATGTTCAGATCAGCAGTGAGTCAGCAATTGACTTCTCCAGGAAGTTTGGCTTTGAGATTATTGAGACAAAGAAGAACTACTATAAGAGGATAGAGCCTGCAGATGCTCAGAAAAACCTCAAAGTCCCTTCTGGTCAGAATACAGATGCAGTAAACAGACAACTGAACGAATTACAAATGAACTTTCTTGCACTTGCTTGTCGCCAAATAAAAAAGAAGCCCATTGATTCCCTGCCCCCCCACCCCCCACTTTCCTAAGCTTTTTTCCATCCTTCTTCTTGTTTTTCCTCATTTCTTTTCTTTCCGCTAGAAGTTTTAAAACTTTCAAGGAATTTTTAAAATAATCATGTTTGGATTGTTTTTCTTTTTCTTTATTCTTTCTTTTTGGTGTGTGTGAGGTGGTTGGATTGAAAGGAGAAGATACATCTGTTTAATCTCACAGTTAAAATGTATGCTCCCCAAATTTTGGGTAGCAGATGATTTCAATTTTTCTCCCATATTTCCTGCTTTCATATTGAAGGGCAGAGCCTACAAATATTGCTTATTTCTAAAGCTAAAAAAGAAGGAGCAGCGATATCTTTTTCTGTAATTCATAGACAAATTTAGTGTTTGTGGTACTTTAGGTTTTTAAGAACTATTTGTGGAATGATAATCCCTAGACATTGCCTTCACTTCACCTTTAGTCTTTTGCGCACTCTCTCGGGAGTTGAACCATTGTTATCTTCATAAGAAATATCAAGTTTATTTAGGTTTGTAAAGTGATCCCATACCCCTCCCCCACTGATGGATGAGGCAATTTGGGTAGGTTGTGTTACATTTTGGTCTGAAAGTATTTGAGTTAAATTGCTTTTTCCTAATGAGTGAGCTGGTTATTAGCAGATTTCTTTTTCTTGCTATTGATTTTTTTTTAGAGTGTGAGCTGGTGATATATATATATATATATACATATATATATACATATATATGTATATATATATATATATTTTTAATATCCAGGCTAGAGAGACGGCCTTTAACCGACTAACCTAAAGAATTTTGTTGTGATATGTTTTTTCTCCAGCCCTTTTCCTTCAGTAAGCCTAATAAGAGTCTAACCTTAAAAGTGGAGTCCATGTCCTTATAGGTCATTATCCCAAAATCAACCTAAAGCAGGTGTTTTCTCATAGACATATAAAAATATCTAAAAAGAAGCTTAGATGTAATTGTGGCACAATACATGCATTTAATGTTAATTAATGCAGACTGTGTGACCACTGAGCATTTGATTGTATAGGAAAAAATATCTAGACAGTATTTTTGAGAATAACATAGCTATGCTATTGCTTATCTGTTGGAGAACATGCCAGATTTGCTTATACTCTATGCCTACAATATTGAATTTAAGGGTTTGGGATAACAGGAATTGTTGGACAAATAACTTCTAGGAAAGATGGAAGTATAGTGTTAATAATGCAGATATCACTGTGCCCTCCTCTACTGACAAGTCTGGGTTTTGTCAGATCATTTTCTGGCATGTAAAGAGTGGCGTTAACAGGTTGATAACTTAAGAAGATGAGAGACATCTGAAGTTCTTGTGGTTTACTCCCATTGTCCCATCTTCAATATTAGAATTTTTTGGATTTTCAGTAGTGATGCTTTAAGAAATGTTCTCATTAGACTTTACAAACAATGCATGGGAATTGAGTTGTCTGTCATTTGACTTTAAGGAACTTTAATTCACAATATTTATCCTCATACATAAAATTCTGGTATAAAAGTCTCATCTCCAAATAGGTTAAATGACAAAATTATTTTATAGAATGTTTGTACACACTTTGTAACCTTAAGGTTTTATCTGAAAGTGTGATAATACAAAGTAAAATAGAGTTCTATAGTCTTAATTGAGTACCAAAAAAATATAAGAAAGGAAGATGACTGATGAATGATCAGTCATTCATAGTGTGCTAATCCTAAATTAGTAAAAAATGTAGAAAGACCACACTGGTTTATTCATTATCATCCCTTAAACGATCCAAACCAAGACTTAGAGGAAAAGTTTAGCATTAAGCACCTTTACTTTTGTGGATAAGCTTCAACTTGCTCTTGCCAAGAGAAGAGTGCTTGAGTTATAGGAAGTATAATTAGTGTGAAGAATTCAGCCTTTCTGTAAACTTCCAGATATCAAAATAGATTTTGATATGTAACTGAGTTTTCTGAGATGACACTGCCTCTATTTCTATAACCATTTCACCTGGACTTTCTAAGCAGTCCTATGAATGTATCCCTAAATGTGGTTATCAAAAACTGAATAGCGGCCTCACAACAATTAAGAACTTATTATTTTAAGAGAGAACAATATTAAAGTTTGAATCAAGTTTGTCGGTTTCCTATAATTGTAGTTTTTTTCCACACTACAGATTTAACCTAAATTCTAAGTGTTTGTAAAGGGTTAATTGTCCTACATCAAACTTGTGTTAAATAATTCCATCCACTTATAGAAGAGGAAGATTTGGAAGAAGCAGAAGCTGGGCACTAGTTCGTACGCCTAAGAGACAGTAAAGACTAAATTAATATCCCATGTTGAATTGATTATTTTGATATATTATAAAAATAATCTTTGAGGTAAAATGGTAATTCTGTTAACTGAAAGATCACAGCATACATCCATATTTTTCAGGACAGATAGTTTTTACAATGTGGCAGGTAGGTTACTTTTACACTGTATGGAATTTGCATTTAGGTTCTAAGGAATCTGTAGAGAAATCTATGCAATATATAATTTGTCCAGATTAGTAATTATCGCGTTCCCTCCGCCCGCAGAGAGAGACACGACAAACTGGTTGTTCTTCAGAGCTCTTTATTGTTCTTCTTCCTCTTGTTCTTCTCCTTCTTCTTCATTCTTTCTCCTCCCTCTTACAAGGAAGTCATGGTTATTATATATGAATCATGAGCCAATCAGTTTACAGAGCATGTGGGGAGAGCATGATTACAATATAATACAATAGGGGTATCAAGAGAGCACGCAGCGAGCACGAGTCACCTCATCCAATCAGAACGATTTCCTTAAGCAGTGTCAGCTGTTTGTTGCAAACCAGGCCGCCCCGGCTCAGTGCCAGGTGCCACACTGAAGTCCTTGATGTTGCAAACCAGGGGCCCCGGCTCAGTGCCAGGTGCCACACTGAAGTCCTTGATGTTGCAAACCAGGCCGCCCCGGCTCAGTGCCAGGCGCCATATTGAAGTCCCTGAAAGCCAGGCTAGGGTGGGGTCCGTGGTACCCTGACAAGTAATCATATAGGGAAAGGGGTTCTGAAATATCTTCAAAGTTTACTCATGAACTGAAAATCTTTCAAAAGGAGAACTGTTGGGAAACTGGTGTGTGGTGGTGGAAAAGAAAAGCTCCCTCAGGTTTTGGAGGGAAAACTTTAAAATTACTTAAATGGCTAAGTTTACTTGGTGCAGTTAAGAATTAAACTTGTCAATTTTAACATTGCTTGGACCCAGGCTCCTTAGTTCTGCCTCCCAACCCTACCTGCATGATGAAATTCCAGATGACCCAAGGATCAGCAAGTCACTCTTCCCCGACATTCCTGTGAATCAAAACCACAGGGCCAGAGAAAAGTGAGCCCATTCCTTGGTGTCCTGTCTACATGATGTTCAGCACAGAGCTCTATTCAAATGTGCTAGTTTTCATACTATTTTTCAATCATTTTCAATCTTCACATTATAAGGGATCTCCATGTGATGTGTGAACAAAATATCACATAAACCTACAGCTGTATACTTTTTTTTTCTTTTAACTGGTTCAGCTGATCAGAAAAAAAAAATCATGAAAAAGCAAATGGTGAAAGTCAAATGGAAGCAGAGGTTTGGCATCCACAGTGACACAGCAGGTGATCAAGCAATGTGGTTTTGATGCAGTTTTGGCAACACCCTCTAACTGATCATTCTATTGACAAAAACTTGAACAATTTAAAACTAAATTCTTCCTCTTTTCACAGACCTTTCAATTCTATTTTACTCCTCTGGATTTGGTATCTGCCATCCCACGCTAGCCTGCTTCTCAGGTCGCTTTCCTCTCTGGGTTGTGCTCGCAGAATCCTTCATTCCATGGAGTTCATGAGCTTCCTTATCCTTCCAGCCTCTAGAATGCCCAGCACCAGCCCATCCAGGTTATTCCCAGGACCTCTGAGAATGAGAACGGATCTTCTCATCCATTAGGCCCCCTCTACACCAAAGCCCCTCCTGGGTCTTTGTGTGGGAAGAACCAGTTATCCTCTAAGAGAACATATTTATGTAGCAAGATGATTTATACTTGTGAACACAACCTGTTGAATAAAATACTAACAGAGAAAACAAAGACAAAGTTTAGAAACACGTTAGTGAAGGTTTACAAATCACCAAAGGTAGACTTTTATTGTTTTCCTTAGTGAAGGATTGATAGAGTCCATCAGGCCATCAGTGAATGATAGTGAATGTTCTCTTTAATGAAAATAAGAACTAGTTACCTGCTGTGGGAACATATGTCTTGATTTCAGCAGCAAGATACTAAAATTAAAAATTACCAAGTGCCTGCTGTATGTCAATATGCTTGCTGCTTCCAAACACTTTCCTGTGCAACGCAGAGATTTGTGAAGTGAACACAGTGTTTTAGTACATTGGGCCCTCTGGTATGGCTCTGGACCTTTTTCCGTTCCCTTTCTATAATTGGCTGCACTTTGTTCTTTGGGATGGAATTGAGGTCAATAGTAGGTACTTCAGAGCAAGTGCATTCAATGTCGTCAGACATTATCTTTCTCTTCCTGTATGTGCAAGAGTGTTTGCAAGAGGCAGTTCAAGAGCACAGTATGGTTGAATCAGCATGATCTTCAGTCAAGAGTTCAAGTGATGAGAATACTCACAGGTAGAAATTGTGCAAACTGAACTCATTGTTAAGACGACATAATGGTTCCTCACAATCCCCAGGGGCAGGTGAAAGGACTTAATCATACAGCTAAGAGTAGATAAGCAAGGAAAGAATCAGACGGAGAGACCAAGCTCACATTATGACAAAATCTCGCAAATGTGTCCCTTCTCTCAGTGTCTAATTGAGATTTACTGCCTGGGAGGGAACTGCCTTATGTTATCTTGGATCCATCAGTGTCTACCTCCCTTCTCATGCGGAATGCTTCAGAGTGGGGGAGACTGGTTTGTCAAAGCAACTTGAAATCCAGCAAAGAAATATGGCTGTTTCTGTGTACGACCAACAATACCCACACAATATTCAAGGCTTAAAATGCCCATCACGAACTCTAGGTAGTCAGTGTTGGTTCTTTCTCCACCAAGTCTAACAGGAACTAAAATAATAACAGCTTTGTCATCTGCATTACCAGAGGTCATGGTAGCACTCTGTTTATCAATTACTCCAGAATTGTAAACTGTACAATCTTGTGCAACATAAATAGTTATTCCTTGTAAGTCAGGGTGTCTTCCTTCTTTGACTGTTTTTCTTAAAATGTGGGCAAAAACAGCTGGTCCATATGAATCTCCAACTTTTTCCCCAGACTTCTTTTCATACTCTATTAACTGATGGAAGCCAAAGAGAGCCAATGAGGAATCACCAAAGCAAGAGATGATTTTCCTGTAACAAATTTTATTTTGCATCTCATGATCCTTAGAATATTTCCCAATTGTTTCTTTCAGAGAAATTGTTGGAGTTTTGAATTCTCTTTCCCCTGAAAGCAATACTTTAAATGATGATGTAATTTTTTTTTACAGAGTGGGAAGTCCATGATTCAGAACCTGAATTTTCAATGTTCAGTGCTGTTGGGTCTGTGCCAGCCAGAACGGCGCCTGATCACATTGGCGGTGGGGAGGTTAATTAACATAAGCACACTCAGGTGATTTATCACTGGCCGTATTCAGTTAAGTCCAGCCACAACTTGTGCACAGGTGTTCCCGAGAGCGCCTGCTCGGGCCTGCTTGTTTTGATCCTTGCCGTGATGTGGCAGCTGGCTCCTCGCCTGATCGCAACTGGCGTGGCCCCGCCCTCCGCCTCCTGGAGGGAATATAAGCAGGCGGTCGGCGGGGGCGCGACAGTAAGGAGCACCAGTAAGAGCAGCAGCTAGCAGAAAGAAGTGAGGAGAAGCCACTAGCAGAAAGGAAGAAGAAAAGGCAGCAAGCAGATAGAAGTGGCTCACAGAGAGAAGCAGCAGGCAGCGGCGGAAGGTAGATCACAGAGCAGAGAATTGAGAGCACACCTCTAGATCACAGATAGGCAGATCGCAGTACGCAGGATGCATCATTAAGAAGCACCTCAGATAGACGCACCCTTAGTTCACAGGATGCAGGACACACCTTTAAGAAGAAGCAGCAGAACTAAGAAGATAAGATCTCTGAAAGTGTAGTCTCTCTCTCTTAAGCAAAGTCTCTCTTTCTCTCTTATGCAAAGTCTCTGTCTCTCTCTCTCTCTCTCTCTCTCTCTCTAAGAAAAGCCTTTCTTCCTCAATAGCCCAGGGAACAAGTGAATAAGTGAGAAAACAGCCCACTAAAAGAAAGATGGAAGCAGTTCGTTTTCAGTCCACCACCAATAAAGACCCGCGCAAATTTTTGCTGCAGGCGGTGACAAATACCCGTGGATTTGGCACCACAAAGAGCCAGTGACACAGTGCATCAGGTCAGGTTCAAGCTTCACATTTAAAATGCTAACTTTTTCCACACAATTATACTAGTGAATTTCTACTAAAATGTGTCTGTTTTCAAAACCCAACTATATTTCTTGTTGTTCCAAGTTGTTATAAATTTAGTTTTTAGCTTGCCAACTTCATTTGTTCTCATGGTCTCCATATTCAAATTCTAAGAAAAAGCTGTTACTTGATTGCATTCTTCTGTAGAATTGACCTCACACCTGACTTGCAGCAAACAACCTGGACCTGTGCAGCATGTTCACAGGCTGTGCAAAGTCATCATAATAATCAATCTGGGAGACCCTCCAGCCCTAGCACAACTGCCACAAAAGCAGCCACACAAAGACATTCTGAACTTAGTGATGCAGCCTGGTATTAAGTTTTTGGAGTTCTTTGTATATCATGGAAATTAGTGTTCTGAGGTGCAGGTGATAAAGATTTTCTCCCATTCTCTATGTATGTTCTTCATTGTTTTCTATGCTGTGAAGAAGCTTTTTGGTTTGATGCCATCTCATTTATTGATTCTTTATTTACTTCTTTTTCTTCTAGGATGCACAGGGTCTCTGGTCTAATGCCAAGTTCCTTGATTCACTTTGAGTTGAGTGTTGTGCAGGGTGAGATATAGAAGTTCAATTTCAATCTGTTACATATAGATTTGCAGTTTTTTGAGCACCAATTGTTGAAGAGGCTATCTTTTCTCCAATGTATATTTATGGTGCCTTTGTCTAGTATGAGATAACTGTGTTCAGTTTGGTATGTCTTGGTGTCTTTTATTCTGCTTCTTTGGTTTTCAATTCTATTTTTGTGCCAATACCATGCTGTTCTGGTTACTATAGGTCTGTAGTATAATTTAAAGTCTAGTATTGTGATGCCTCTTTTTGCTCCCTGTGTAATGTTTCATCAGTTTCCCAAACAAGATGGTGAGAGGATTGGAAATAAGACAAGTAAATACAAATATAGAGAAAGCAAGATTCCAGGAACCAACCAAACTCCTGATGGGAGAGAGACTGCTCATGAGCAGGATCCACACATTTATTATATAGGTTTAAATATCAAAAGGATTTATTGTGAGAGAGCTTCTTCAAGATAAACAAAAACAAGATTGTAAACAAAACAGCCTAATTGGGACATATCAGCTTTCACCAATATCTCTTCTACCTCTGGGCAGCCAGGTGTTTGAACTCAAGGCTATTGAACTAATAAATTCTGTGACAGGCACAGAATTTCACCCCTTAACAGGGGCCACCTCAAATGGGTGGTTTTCTCAGCATTTGCAAGTAAATGGATGGAAATAAACAATATATGCTAAGTGAAATAAGCTCTGGAACTCTAGAAAACTAAAAGAGACATGAGGTCTTTGCAGTGACTTGATGGACATTTAAGTGACCACTCAAATTTCTGAAAGAATAGAGATAAAATGTTTAGTTCCACATCACCTTATCTGCAAATTCATCATCTCCCTCCACTTCTTATGGCAGAAGTTTTTACCATCTTCTTCATTTAAGATCACCAGAAAATGTTTTATACCAAGTACCATTAACCAGTATAGATAAACAAGATCAAGGACAACAATAAACTGCCAGTAGTGCTAACTGCTGCCAAATTAAGTAACTACAATGCAATCCCTCCTCTATTTGTCTGGAGAGTAACACAGTGATTCATTCTATAAAGTCACAGAAAAAGAAAAAGTTAGTGCAGTGATATCAGATATCCAAATATTTTTTTTCTTTCCATGTCCAGTATTGGTGACCACAGAGAGGGAATGATGACAAAGAGATTCAGGAGATTGTGAGGAGGAGACAAATTAGATGCTGGTGATGATTATGCAACTATTAAACCTGACGAAATATGTATTTACGTTGGTTAACCCTGAACTAACTGAAATTATTCAGTTCTTTTTATATTGAAATGAAGTCTCAGGATGGCCTGTCACATCCAAACAAGAAAAAACCTTCTAACACACTGAATCACAGCACAGCAGGAATAGAAGCTGCAGGAGCCAGCAACTGGTAGAACATTTTATTGGTAATCCACATATTGCTAGACCCTGGGACTAGTCCCCTTGAAGTTAATAATCCTAAGGACTGAGATTTTGGGAGGATCCTGAGTCTTTTGTAACTTTACCTATAAGAAACACTCATTCAACTTTTTGTCACTGTGATAAAGAGCTAAGGAAAACAACTTAGGGGAGGAAAGATTTCTTCTGGATCATGGTGTCAGAGGTTTCAGTCTGTAGTCAGCTGACTCCATTGCTTTGGGCCTAAGATGAGGTGGAACAGCATGGTGGAAAGGTGTGGTGGAGGAAAACTGCTCAATTCCTGGCAGCTGGGAAGTAGTGTCAGAGAAAGTTGCAGGGGACAAGAAGTACTATTCGAGGCTGACCCCAGTGATCTAATTCTGCATTACATTTTCCACCACCTCCCAGTAGGTCATTCAGTCATCCAAGAGTTCATTCACTGATGACATCAGAGCACTCACAACCCAATCCTATCTTAAAAGCCACCTCTGAATATTGCTACATTGGGTATGAGTCTTTGTTGGATCTTCCAGATTGAAACTATAACAAAACCCAACCAGGTTCTCATGCTGAAGACCAGAAAAATACTAAGAAGATTGATATTACCAACTTTAGGACTTAGCATACAGCTAAACTAACCCAAACAGCGTGAAATCAGTGAATAAAGAAAAAACCAAGAAAATGAACAATGGAAAAGAACCCAGGGCCCAGAAAACAGGACTCATTAATATAAGTCAACTGATCTTTGTCAAATTTTCAAAGCAATTTAACCGAGAAAGAATAGTCTCTTCAATAAATGGTGCTGGAACCACTAGACATCCACATGAAAGAAGAAAATCTTGATAGAACTCTTACACCTTTCATAAAATGGATCACAGATGTAAATGTGAGTGTGAAACTGCAATACTCCTTGCTATGGTGTGAATGTGGCTTGAATGTGTCCCCAAAGTTTCATGTGGTAGCTCCTTGCTCCCCACTGTAGCAGTACTTAGGTGATGGGGGCTTTAAAAGGATTAGATGAAGAGAATCTCCCTCAGCATGAATTTTTGTAATTCCACAAGGATGACAGGACTGAGTCAGTTCCTATGAGATTAGGTTGTTGTAAAGGAGACGTCTCCTCTGTCTCCTGCTTCTTCTCTCACCTTGTGGTATCTCTAGCACATGCTTCCACTCTGTGCTGCCATTTGCCATGTTGTGACACAGCACAGCCTCTAGCCAGATGTGCTTGCCCATCTCTCATCCAGGACTCTGGGGAAATTAAAACTCTTTTCTTCACAAAGTACCCAGACCCAAGCAATTTGTTAAAGGAGCACAAAAGGGACTAAAACACTCCCTCGAGATATCATGAGAAAATCTAAGCAATCTTTGATTTGATGCTGACCCTTAGAAACAAAAGCAAAAGTACAACCCAGAAAATAAAATTATTGGTAAGTTGAAATTCATTGAAATAAAATCTTCTGCTCTGTTAAAAGTGATGTTAAGAAAATGAACAAACCCTTCACAGGTGTGAAGAAAATGTTGACAAGATACAGATTTGGTAAAGGACTGGCATCCTAAATATAGAAAACTTTTTAAAACTCAACAATATTAAGTCAAGAAATCCAATTAAAAATGTGTGAAATATCTGGACACCTCACCAAATAAGAAACATAGAGGATGTCAAGTAAGCATTTAATGAATGTTCAAAATTTGTTTTCACTGTGGCTTTGGAAATTAAAGAAAAATGAGATAACTGACACAATTATTAGAAGAGTTAAAATTTAAAAATGAAAACACCAAATATTGTCAAAAAGGGGATCATAGGAGCATTCCGTCTTTGCTGGTAGAAATGAAAATGATTAGTCACTTTGGAAGTCAGTTCAGTAGTTTTTTTCAAGACTGAATATAGTTTTACCATATAATCAAGTAATTGCAGTTCTATATACTTACCAAAATGAGACACAAACTTATGTTAACACACACAAAACAAAATGAAACTACACACGAATGCTTTCCACACATTTATTCTTCACTGACAAAAACTGGAAGTAACCAAAATATCCTTCCGTAAGTGATGGATGAACAAACTGTGGTGAATACCTAGGATGAACGAGTATTTAATAAAACGATGTGAGCTATGGAGACACAAAAGACATGGAAGAACTTAAAAGATATAAAATGAGAAAGAAGCCAGTCTGAAAATCTACACAATTTGGGATATACCTTTACTACTAGAGGACATTGGAGAAAAGCCAAAACTATAGAAAGAGTAAAAAAGATGAGCAGTTGCTAAGGAAAGGCAAGTGGGAGGAGGAACTGGTGAAGCACAGGGATGTGTTCAGTGGTGGAACTTTCTGTATGATGCTGCAATGGGGTTAATGGCATCCTACATTTGTCTAAATGAACAGGGCTGTGCAGCACAAAACATGAAATCTAAATTAATCTATAAACGTTAGTGAATAAAGATATATCAATATTGGTTCATCAATTATAACATGTAGTATATTAAGACAAGATACTAATAATATGAAAATATATTCAGAGAAATGAGGCAAATGGGAACTGAGTAACTGCTCAATTTATCTGTATATCTAGAAGTATTCTTTAAAAATATCAGGATGGGACAGCCCTAAAACAAAGTGTTAGTGGCATCCTGTGTGCGTGGTACTTGTTGAGATGCACTAACTTTTTGAGACTTGTTTTATAATTGTGTTAGTCATCGTGAAACTGACAAAATTCCTGAGATACACAATTTAAGAGAAGGAAAGATTTATTTAGGCTCCTGATTTGAAAGTTGTTGTCCATCGTCTCCTGCCCCCATAGCCTTGGGCCTTTTATGAGATCAAAAATTCTGGTGTGATTCCTGAGGAAGAGCAAGGTGTTCACATCATGGTATCTGGGAAGTGAGAGAAAGGAAGAGGTGGGGATTCCAATATGCCCTTCAAGTGCATGCCTCCAATGACATGACTTCCTCCAGTCAAGTCCCAGCTCCTAAAGTCTCCACCATTTTCAAATTGTGTCATCACCTGAGGACCAAGTCTTCAGCACATGAGCTTTTGGGGGATGTTTAAAATCCAAACCATGACAATGATCTACCTTACAATCTACCTTACTGAATGTTCTGTGTATTTCTGAAATAAATATGTCCTCTCTATTTGCTAAGTGTAATGATTTATAAATCTTTAGGTTTTTCAATTCCTTTATAGTTGTACCAATTTTTGGTTTACATGTTCTATCAATAACAGTGGGATATGTGTTTATAACTCTAATTGATAGTAGATTCCCTTTGGTTTTCTTCACTTTTCTCTTCCACTATTTTGAAGCTCTTGTAGCATGCAGGCGTATATATGAATTTTTTGCTTCTGAAAGCATCAACTTTTTTATCATTGTGAAATGTCCCTCTGTAGCTCTGGTAATACTTCTTATTTGGATGCTGTTGCTGAGCCTGCCCCAGACAACGAGGTCAGATGCAAAACTCCTAAAAAAAATACTGGCAAATTGCATACAAAAATATATTAAAAAGAGAGTGCACCATGATCAAGTGGGGTTTATCCCAGGGATGCAAGTTTGGTTCAACATCCGGAAATCAATAAATGTAATTCATCACATCAATTGGCTTAAAGTTAAGAATCACATAATTATTTTGATAGATGCTGAGAAAACGTTTGATAAAATACAGCACCCCTTCACGCTTAAAACCCTAGAAAAAATAGGAATGGTAGGAACATACCTCAACATTGTAAAGGCTGTCTATGCTAAGCCCATGGCGATCATCATTCTTAACAGAGAAAAACTGAAAGCATTTCTCTAAAAACTGGAACAAGACCAGGATGCCCTCTTTCACCACTTCTATTCAACATTGTCCTTGAAACACTTGCCAGAGCAATTACACCAAAGAAATTAAAGGAATACAAAAAGGAAAAGAAGAACTAAAGCTGTCACTATTTGCTGATGACATGATCCTACATTTAGAAGATCCCAAACTCCACTAGAAAACTTCTAGAACTAATAAATGAATTCAGCAAAGTAGCAGGATATAAAATCAGTACACATAAATCTAATGCATTTCTATTCCTAAGTGTTGAATTCTCTGAAAGAAAAATTAGGAAAACCACTGCATTCACAATAGCCTCAAAAAAATAAAATAAAATACTTGGGAATTAATCTAACAAAGAGGTGAAAGACCTCTACAATGAAAACTACAGAACATTAAAGAAAGAAATTGAAGAAAACCTTCGAAGATGGAAAGATCTCCCATGTTCTTGGATAGGCAGAATTAATATTGTCAAAATCACCATTTTACCACAGACACTATACAGATTCAACAATTCCAATTAAAATCCCAATGACATTCCTCATAGAAATAGAGAAAGCAAACATGAACTTCATCTGGAAGAACAAGAGACCTCAAATAGCCAAAACAATCCTGAGTAGAAAAAGTGAAACAGGAGGTATCACAATACCAGACATTAAACTATATTACAGAGCAATGGCAACAAAAATAGCATGGTGTTGGCACCAAAATAGACAGGGAGACCAATGGTACAGAATAGAAGACACAGAGACAAAACCACATAAATGCAGTCACCTCATATTAGACAAAGGAGCCAAAAATACAAAAAACATACAGAAAAGATAGCCTGGTCAACAAATGGTGCTGGCAAAACTGGAAATCCATATGCAGTAAAATGAAATTAAACTTCTATCTCTTACCCTGAACAAAACTCAACTCAAAATGAATCAAGGACATAGGAATTAGACCAGAGACCCTGCACCTAATAGAAGGCAAAGTAGGCCCAAATCTTCATCATACTGGCTTAGGATCAGATTCTTCAACAAGACTCCCAAAGCACAAGAAATCAAAGCAAGAATCAAGAAATGGGATGGACTCAAACTAAAAAGCTTTTTCTCAGCAAAGGATACAATCAAGAATGTGAAGAGAGAGCCGACTGAGTGGGAGAAAATATTTTCCACATGCATTTCAGAGAGAGCACTTACCTCCAAAATTTATAAAGAACTTACAAAACTTTACACCAAAAATACAAAGAACCTCAATAAATCGGTCAAAGAACTGAACAAACACTTTACAGAAGAAGTAAATTAATTAATATATTAAGAAGGTAATTAATAAATATATGAAAAAGTGTTCAACATCTCTAGTAATTAGAGAAATGCAAATTAAAACAACTCTAAGATTTCATCTTACCCCAATTAGAATGGCTAGTATGAAGAACACAAACGATAATAGATGTTGGCGTGGATGTGGGGAAAAAGGCACACTTTTACCCTGCTGGTGGAGTTGCAAATTGGTGCAGCCACTCTGGAAAGCAGTGTGGAGAATCCTCAGAAAACTTGGAGTTGACCCACCTTTTGACTCAGTTATCCCACTCCTTGGTTTATACCCAAAGGACTTAAAATCAGCATACTACAGTAACATAGCCACATCAATGTTTATAGCAACTCAGTTCACAATATCTAGATTGTGGAACCAACCTAGATGCCCTTCAACAGATGAATGGATAAAGGAAATGTGGTATATATACACAATGGAATATTATTCAGTCATAAAGAAGAATAATGTTATGGCATTTGCAAATAAATGGATGGAATCAGAGAATAACATGCTAAGTGAAATAAGCCAGTCCCAAAAAACCAAAGGCTGAATGTTTTCCCTGATAAGTGGAAATTTGATATATAATGGGGGTAGGGGAGTGGGGAGTGAGAGAAGAGTGGGGAAACTTTAGATTATGTAGAAGGAAATGAGAGGGAGTGGGGTATGAAAAATGGTGGAATGAGACAGACATCATTACCCTATATACATGTATGATTACACGAATGGTATGAATGTACATCATGTGCAAGATAGAAATGAAAAGATGTACCCCATTTGTGTACAATGGATCAAAATGCAGTCTGTAAAAAATTAAAAGATAAATAAAAATAAAAGAAGAAAAAAGAAAAAAATAGTTCTTATCTGAAAATCTATTTTATAGATTGTGTAGTTTGTACTCTGTGAACATGGCCAAGTCAAAACTAAGTTCCCCAGTCTCCCATTCTGTACTATTCTGAATTACAGGTTTTCAAAAGAGAAATTAATTGGAAGAAAAATTTATATGACGGGGCGATCCAAGATGGCAGCCTAGAGGGTGACTGTACCCCCAGTCGCTCCAGAACCCAGGAGTTAAGAAGGGGAGGCATTGAGAGACTCGGACTGAAATAGAACCCCGGGTGAGTCTGCCCACTGGGTAAAGCTCGGCTCGGGTGGCAGGCCCAGATAGAGGTGGCTTATCGGAGCCGGGCAGGGCAGCTAGAGTCATCCACAGGCAGCCCTGCGCACTCTGGCGGTGGGCCCCGCCCACACAGCCAGCTTCTCTAGGTTCTCAGAACAGGCCCGCTAGTGAGAGCCTTTCTGACCAGAACAAGCTCCAAGTCCCGGAGCCAGCGTAGCACAGCGTACTCCGGCACGCAAGCAGCTTCAGGGACCAGGATAGGGCAGCAGAGACTTCCCCAAGTAGCCTGGACCCTTGCGGTGGGAGGTGCCTTTCAAGGCTAGCTTCTCAGACCAGACCGCCCAGTGACAGGTTTTCTACATAGAACCAGCCACAAGCCCCCGAACCAATGGAGAGCTTCGATCCACAAGCAGCATCTGGGATCAGGGCAGGGCAGCCAGAGACCTCTTCAGGCGGCTCTGCGCTTTCCGGCCGCAGGCTGTCTTCACGGGGTGATCCAAAATGGTGGACTAGAGGGTGACTGCACCCCCAGTCACTCCAGAACCCAGGAGTTAAGAAGGGGAGGCATTGAGAGACTTGGACTGAAATAGAGCCACAGGTGAGTCTGCCCACTGGGTAAAGCTCGGCTCGGGTGGCAGGCCCAGATAGAGGTGGCTTATTGGAGCCAGGCAGGGCAGCTAGAGTCTTCCCAAGGTAGCCTTCCACACTCTGGCAGTGGGCTCCTCCCACACGGCCAGCTGCACGGTGCAGGCCCACAGTGAGATCCTTTCCGCACAGAGCCAGCTCCAAACCATGGAACCAGTAGGGGGCTAGGGGCAGTTTTCTTCGGATGCACTGCATTATCAGATTCCTCCAAGACATCAGGCTACTGAAGGCTGGGAGGTGATACACTGGAAATCTACCTGGACACTATAAGCCAATAGAGGAAAACTGCAATATCTCAGGGTCCCACTGACAGCTGACCCATATGAGAAAACAAGGGAAGAAAATGTCCCAAACAAACCTAGATACTACATCAATAAAACCCAATGACAGCACAGCAGAAGAAAAGTCAGAAAGGGAGTTCAGAATGTACGTAATTAAAACGATCAGGGAAGCAAATGAGGAGATGAAAGAGCAAATGCAGGCATTGAAGGAGGAGATGAAAGAGCAAATGCAGGCATTAAATGATCGCACCAATCAACAGTTAAAAGACCAAATACGGGAAGCAAGAGATCATTTCAATAAAGAGTTAGAGATACTGAAAAAAAAACAAACTGAAATACTTGAAATGAAGGAAACAATAAACCAAGTTAAAAACTCCATAGAAAGCAAAACCAATAGGATAGAACACCTGGAAGACAGAACCTCAGACATTGAAGACAAATTATTTAATCTTGAAAACAAAGTTGGCCAAACAGAAAAGATGGTAAGAAATCATGAACAGAATCTACAAGAATTATGGGATATCATGAAAAGGCCAAATTTAAGAATTATTGGGATTGAGGAAGGCTTAGAGAAACAAACCAAAGGAATGAACAATCTATTCAATGAAATAATATCAGAAAATTTCCCAAATCTGAAGAATGAAATGGAAAACCAAGTACAAGAGGCTTATAGAACTCCAAACATACAAAATTACAACAGACCCACACCAAGGCAAATTATTATGAAAATACCTACCATACAAAATAAAGAGAATTTTAAAGGCCGCGAGAGAAAAGAATCAAATTACATTCAGAGGGAAACCAATAAGAATATCAGCAGATTTTTCAATCCAGGCCCTTAAAGCTAGAAGGGCCTGGAACAACATATACAAAGCCCTGAAAGAAAACGGATGCCAACCAAGAATCTTATACCCAGCAAAACTTACCTTCAAATTTGATGATGAAATAAGATCCTTCCATGATAAACAAAAGCTAAAGGAATTTACAAAAAGAAAGCCAGCATTACAGAACATTCTCAGCAAAATATTCCATGAGGAAGAGATGAAAAACAACGATGCAAATCAGCAACAGGAGGCGCTAGCCTAAAGAAATAGCCAAATAAAGGAGAAACCAAATCATGTCAAAAACAAATATGAGTCAATTGACTGGGAATACAAATCATATCACAATAATAACCCTGAATGTTAATGGCCTGAGTTCATCAATCAAAAGACACAGACTGGCAGATTGGATTAAAAAGAAAAATCCAACAATATTGCTGCCTGCAAGAGTCTCATCTCATAGAAAGAGACACCCATAGACTAAAGGTGAAAGGATGGGGAAATACATACCATGCACACGGACACAGCAAAAAAGTTGGAGTATTCATCCTCATTTCAGATAATGTGGACTTCAAACCAAAACTAGTCAGAAGGGATAAAGAAGGACATTACATGCTACTTAAGGGAAGCATAAATCAGCAAGACATAACAATCATAAATACCTATGCCCCGAACATTGGCTCATCCACGAGGGTCAAACAAATTCTTCTCAATTCCAGAAATCAAATAGACCACAACAAATTTCTAGAGACGTATGAATTACCTAAACTGAATGAGGAGGATATACACAACTTAAATAAACCAATTTCAAGCAATGAAATAGAAGAGGTCACCAAAAGCCTACCAACAAAGAAAAGTCCAGGACCAGATGGGTTCTCAGCCGAGTTCTACAAAACCTTTAAAGAAGAGCTCATTCCAATACTCCTCAAACTATTCCATGAAATAGAAGAGGAGGGAACCCTCCCAAACTCGTTCTATGAAGCCAATATCACCCTCATACCTAAACCAGACAGGGACACATCGAGGAAAGAAAATTTCAGACCAATATCCTTAATGAACATCGACGCAAAAATTCTCAACAAAATTTTAGCAAATCGCATACAAAAATATATTAAAAAGATAGTGCACCACCATCAAGTGGGTTTTATCCCAGGGATGCAAGTTTGGTTCAACATTCAGAAATCAATAAATGTCATTCACCATATCAACAGACTTAAAGTTAAGAATCACATGATTATTTCAATAGATGCAGAAAAAGCATTCGATAAAATACAGCATCCCTTCATGCTGAAAACACTAGAAAAAATTGGGGTAGTGGGAACATTCCTTAACATTATAAAGGCCATCTACGCTAAGCCCATGGCTAATATCATTCTAAATGGTGAAAAACTGAAAGCATTCCCTCTAAAAACTGGAACAAGGCAGGGATGCCCTCTTTCACCACTTCTATTCAACATCGTCCTTGAGACTCTAGCCAGAGCAATCAGACAAACCAAAGAAATTAAAGGGATATGAATGTGAAAAGAAGAACTCAAACTTTCCCTGTTTGCTGATGACATGATTATATATTTAGAGGAACCTAGAAATTCCACCAGAAAAAATTTAGAACTTATAAGTGAATTCAGTAAAGTAGCAGGTTGCAAGATCAATGCTCATAAATCCAATGCATTTTTATAGTGATGAATCTTCAGAAAGAGAAATTAGGAAAACTACCCCATTCACAATAGCCTCGAAAAAAATAAAATACTTGGGAATCGATCTCACAAAAGAGGTGAAAGACCTCTATGATGAGAACTACAGAACACTAAAGAAAGAAATTCAAGAAAACCTTAGAAGATGGAAAGATCTCCCATGTTCCTGGATAGGCAGAATTAATATTGTCAAAATGGCTATACTACCTAAAGTGCTATACAGATTCAATGCAATTCCAATTAAAATCCCAATGATGTACCTTGCAGAAATAGAGCAAGCAATTATGAAATTCATCTGGAAGAATAAAAAACCTAGAATAGCTAAAGCAATCCTCAGTAGCAAGAGCGAAGCAGGGGGTATTGCAATACCAGATCTTCAACTCTACTACAAAGCTATAGTAACAAAAACAGCATGTTATTGGTACCAAAATAGACAGGTAGATCAATGGTACAGAATAGAGGACATGGACACAAACTCAAATAAATACAATTTTCTCATACTAGACAAAGGTTCCAAAAATATGCAATGGAGAAAAGATAGCCTCTTCAACAAATGGTGCTGGGAAAACTGGAAAACCATATGCAATAGAATGAAATTAAACCCCTATCTCTCACCCTATACAAAACTCAACTCAAAATGGATCAAGGACCTTGGAATCAGACCAGAGACCCTGCATCTTATAGAAGAAAAAGTAGGTCCAAATCTTCACCTTGTTGGCTTAGGATCAGACTTCCTTAACAGGACTCCCATAGCACAAGAAATAAAAGCAAGAATCAACAACTGGGATAGATTCAAACTAAAAAACTTTCTCTCAGCAAAGGAAACTATCAGCAATGCAAAGAAAGAGCCTACAGAATGGGAGAATATCTTTGCCAAGCATACCTCAGATAAAGCGCTAATTTCCAGAATCTATAAAGAACTCAAAAAACTCTACATGAAGAATACAAATAATCCAATCAACAAATGGGCTAAGGAAATGAACAGACACTTCACAGAAGAAGATGTACAAGTAATCAACAGATATATGAAAAAATGTTCAACATCCCTAGTAATAAGGGAAATGCAAATCAAAACTACCCTAAGATTTCATCTCACCCCAATTAGAATGGCGATTATCAAGAACACAAGCAACAATAGGTGTTGGCGAGGATGTGGTGAAAAAGGAACACTCATACATTGCTGGTGGGGTTGCAAATTAGTGCAGCCACTCTGGAAAGCAGTGTGGAGATTCCTCAGAAAGCTTGGAATGGAAACACCATTTGACCCAGCTATCCCACTCCTTGGCCTATACCCAAAGGACTTAAAATCAGCATACTACAGAGATACAGCCACATCAATGTTCATTGCTGCTCAATTCACCATAGTCAGATTGTGGAACCAACCTAGATGCCCTTCAGTTGATGAATGGATAAAGAAACTGTGGCATATATATACAATGGAATATTACTCCGCAATGAAGAATGATAAATTTATGGCATTTGCAGGCAAATGGATGAAATTGGAGAATATCATGCTAAGTGAGATAAGCCAATCTCAAAAACCTAAAGGACGAATGATCTCGCTGATAAGTGGATGAAGACATATAATTGGGGGTGGGAGGGGTTAGCATTAGGTTTAGGGTTAGGGATAAGGAGAGCAGTAAGAATGAAGGAAAGAAGGACTGTATAGAGGGACAAGAGGGGTGGGAGGGGTGGGGGGGAAGGAAAAAAAATAAACATCATTGCCCTATGTTAAAAAAAAAAAAAAGAAAAATTTATATGAGAGGAGGTACACTTTATTCTCTTAGGACTGCTGTGGTTAAGTTTGGGGATGGACAGGTGGAGAAGTACTGGTGGATTCCAGGTTTTCCTAACTCTCCTCCATTCTGCATGGAGCTCTTCATGACTGCTGCCAGTGCAGAGCCACAGTGGCACAAGGCCGATCACCAGATATTTGCCAAAAGACCCACAAAGGAGGAGCTTCCTACATGAGTCCAGCACTTCTTTCTTTGAGGTAGCAGACATATCAGCTCTCATGCATTTCCTCCTTGGTGTTTCAGAAGAATCACCTTCCTCTGACTCTCCAACTCATCCTCTCAGACCCTCTCTTCCCCAATACTTCTCTAATTTCTATGACGATTTAAAAAGCAAATTCTCTGAGGAAGTCAATGTAGCTAATATTTCTAAATGATTATGAAAAGAGAAAAAAAGCACACATTGCCAACATCAGGAATTGCATGGGACTTCACTACCTTTAAGACTTCAAAGTCACAATAAGGAAATATTACAACATTAGAATCTATCTCACACACATAAATTGAAGTGTGGAGCTATTCCTTGAAATGACAAGGTAATAAGTCAACCAAAATGAAATAAATAGCAGAATAGTAGTATAACCATTATTAAAATTGTATTTGTAATACAAAGATATCTACAGACCAAGAGAGCTTAAATACAAATTCTGTGTATAAGTTTTTCTAAGTTCTTTGATTCTATCTAATTTAAACAACAGATACTATTCCATTCATATAAGGGAAGAAGAGGAAATGTTCATTTTGTGAAGCCAGCATGACCCTTATATAAAACTAGACAAAGACATCCATCCCTCCTAAAACACCCTACAGACCAATACTCATCATGGACATAGCTGCAAAATTTGGGATGAAATATGTTAAAAATCTAAAACATAAATGAGAAATTTAGCAAAATGGGTGTGATAGTTTCATAATGGGAAGTTAATTATGTTAAGAGACATCAGATAACTTGAAAACCATGATTTTCAGTTGTATCTTGAAAAAAAGTTATCATTTGTCTCAGTAGACTGATAAAGAGGATCCACTTTCTCCCATGTTAATAACCATCAGCCTATTATTCACTGATGACCCCATCAAATATAAAGCTAGAAGAAGGGATAAATCTGTCTTTTGGAGCTGGGGCAGCAATCTTCTGGAGCCCTTAGAAATCACAACTCCAGATTCCTGTTCTTCCTGTCCATGGACTGATACCAGCTCCCACCTTCTCTCAGGGTTTTGGCTTCATAGTGAAAGCTTCTCTCCTTCACCTTCACTCAGGTTTTCTTCCACTTGACAGTGAAATCTCCCCTACTTCTTAAGCCTTTGAACTCAAACCAGATGAATTACATCTGATTCTCCAGCTATCAAATGGCATAGCAGAGGGCTTCCATAATTATGGGAACAAACACCATAAAGCCTCACCTCATTTGTCTATATATCCCACTGGTTGTCTTTCTCTGGAGAACCCTGACAAATTCCTGGGTGAATCCCAGGGATGCCTTGCTGATTCACATTAATGTAATCAATCATTGTAATTCATTATATTAATAGTCTAAAAGCACATAATCATAGCAATTGAGTCTCAAAATGCATTCAAAAATGCATATGAACTACCCAATTTTATGACTAACTATAAAACCATGGTTAGCGAGTTATTGTGCTCTTGGCAAAGGGAGAAACACATAAATTGTTTTAACAAAATGATTAGAGTTCAGTAATATGGTAACATCAGTATAGCCAATTGGCTTTTGACAAAGTTGCAAAGAGAATTTAGTGAGAACATAGATTGGTAATCAAAACTAGCACAATACTAGGAATAGAAGAGAATGTCTGCATTATGGTGCGGAAGCCCACTGGTTAACCTGACTACCCTCAATGTGCCTGCCTGCCCTGCAAGTCCACAGTGAGCTCACCCCTACCATCTCCATCTGGCCTAGTTCCTGAGGATCTTCAGGGTCTTAGTGCCCAGGTTCTCTCCAGGCCCTGCCCTGCAAACAATTTCCCTGAAAGGAAGAGAAGGGGGAAGGCTACTCCAAGGAATCCAGCAACATTCTGTCTTGGGTCTCAGTGAGTAAGAAAATTATCCCATTCCCCAAACAATGACAAGAAACCTCACAAAGACACATGCCTGAGGATTAGGTTTGGACCTTCTCTCTAGAATCACACCCCACAATGCTCAAGAACCTTGGATCTATCCCCCACACAACAAGGGAGGAGGGGGGGAGAGTTTGATTAAAACCAGGTACAGTAATATTCCAGACACAGGAGCCTAGGTGGCAGGAAATGGCAGGCTACCTTCTTGTGAATGCCTGGCTCCTCCCTACTTCCATCTCTTCCCCTCTGCCCTTTGTTTTTTTTTGTTGTTGTTGTTCGTTTGTTTTGTTTTTGTTTTTTGTTTTTGGTTTTGTTGTTTTTGTTACTGGAAATGAACCAGAGGCACTTTACTTCTGAACTGCAAACCCTCTTTTAATTTTTTCCATTTTGAGACAGGGTCTCATTGGGTTACTGTGGCTGACTTTCAACTTGTGATCTTCCTGCCTCAGTCTCCCAAGTCACTGGGATTATAGACATGAGCCATCACACCTGGCTCCCATCTGCTTTTTTGGGTGCCTTTTCTTCCTCCTTAAGCTGCCTTTCTTGGGTCCTCCTGCCCATTTCACATCTTCCAAAGAGAGTTCTGAAAACCTCTTGTATTTTACATCCTTGTAAGCACTGGAAGTTTCAAAATGAGAGGTTTTGCAGTGATCATTTTAGGTATTTATAAATTCTTTCACAATTATTAATTTTTTGTTTTGTATTTCTTGTTTGTATATTTGTTTGTTTGTTTGTTTTTACTGAGGAGAACAAACTTGTTTCCATCTGATCATATACTAAGGTGCTTTCTTCTTGCAACAGGGTCCCTACAGGAAAAAGGAGTGCCAGCAGTTCCTGACTCACCCTTGCAGCTGCTCAGCTCTGCTTCCTTTCACCCCAGGAGGAGGCTGCCTGGGTCTTGGAATCCTTGGTCAGAATCCAGGGGCTTTTGCAGGGATTAAGCCATTTACCTAGAGACCCAGGTTGGAATTTGTGATGACAGAAGCATGGGGTCACTATCCACAAAAATGGGAAGGTTGGGAATCTGCTGGTAGCTGACTGGCACTGACAATGAAATGAAATGCACCCAGTGAGTACTGGACCTGCAATCAGGAGATGAAAAGCTGCACCACACTAATGGATGAAGGGATGAAGGAAAAGGAGAAATATATTTGCTCATCTGGTTCATTTTCTGTCCAGAGGAGCTCAGGGAACATTTACGTTATGAGGTATGTTTGGGGGTCATAGGATTTATCAGCAATAGTGTTTTCAATACTAGAGACCTTTCACCCACAAGGCCTGAGGGTTACTTGAGAACAAAAAGTAGGGGACTTCCCTGGCTGTTGGATGGGAGCAAGAATTCCTAGGCCAGCTAAGGGCAGAGCTGCAAGGGACCCTGAGGAAAGGCTCAGGCAGGCTCCCTGAGGAAAGGTCACCTCAAACTTGCTCACCCTGATTGCATGAGTCTACAATTCCTTATGAACTATCTCTCATTGAGAACAGGACTTCCTGGACCTGGACTCCTGAAGAGCCACAGGATATCACAGGGGACACAGCTGAGTAATGCAAATAGTAGCAGGGTCATGGGGACCTGGAGTTGTACCTACGTTGTACAGCTTCCTTCCCTAGATGAAGCTTTTGTATTCTCTAAACCAGGATGGGGTGGAGGAACAGTGAAAGGCAAAACCAAGTCCAATCCAGCTATGTTGGAGGAACAATTCTACTTTGAGAAACAGGCCTGGCTGCAGAGTAAAAGAGAGTTTTATTTCCCACTAAACAGAAAGGTCCCACTGAAACTTGAGTTGGATCATTGGATTCAGAGTCCAGAGTGTTCACCATTACACCTCGGAACCATAGGAACAGGGAATTTCAGACTGGCTGTAGGTGTCCAAGTTCTTTCTCAGCCAGATTTTCATCCAGAATTTCCTTGGCACTTTTCCTTGTCAGTTAGAACCCTAGTTCCATCAATCTACAATGGTGCCCTTTCCTGGCCGGTGTCTGCCATTGTGAATGCCACCACCTCTGCTGCCTCCTGGGACCATGAATCTAGAAGAGGCAAACATGGAGAGTGAGCTGGGAACTGTAGGGATTTTAGGCAAGTCAGTGTACAGAAAAGTGAAGTCCTTGGAGTGGAGCAAACTCCTCAGGACAATAGGCTTGCTGTTTGAATGGCTTAGAAATGCTCTGCAACTCCTCTGTCCTTGTGGTCTGGAGACATTATCTTATTATAATAACATTTGGTACCATAGGACTCTGAGAAGCAAGCAAGTTACATGATCTGCACATGTGCAATGCTAACTGCACTATGTAACCTAATGTAATTTGATATGACCCTGGAATCAATAATAACTGAACTGACTTTCCCATGGAAGCCACTTCTTGCTGTTCACCATCCTGTGTTCTTGCCTGTTTATTGCTCTTCCTTTAACTTTTATAGCTGGACCCCAATTAACCTTTAAACCAAATGCCCTTCCTCCAGCTCCAAGACCAGCACTCCCTGTACCCCCAATGCCTCCTGTTCTCTTGACCTCAAAGTTTGTGGGTACCGCTTACTCCAATGTTCCTTGCATGGGGTCCTTGTACCTCCAAACAATGAACGATCATACTGGAGAGAGCCAAGAGGTGAGCTGTCCCACCCAAAGTGGAAATGTGCCTGATTCAAAGACTAAAAAAATCATAGGCCAATGCAGGACTCTATTAGGGGCATAGAGTACTCTGTTATGATTTAGACTCAGATTGGAGGCCAATATTCCAAAACATGATGGCATGACTGTGACAGGCCACCCAAGGCCTCCAGTGCTCTGAGAAAGTGTTTATTATTTGACTTTATTAGATGACACTATTTCTGAACTTATTTGTTCTCTCTCCCTCTAATTTCCTGTATCATCCTCTATTCTCCCTGTTCCTTTTCTCTTTGTTCTCACCCTGTTGCCACACTATACCACTGTTCAGCATAGATTCAGATGGTATCCACTAGATGTTTCCAGGGACACTTGTTCCAACTGCCAGCATACAAGTGTTCAAAAGAGCTACCTTTGAAAGCCTTCACACCTCCCAATTCTGGGAACCTTAATGACTAAAAGTTGTTAGGCCACATGGAATTCTTGGTCTCTCCCCCGGGACATTGTGGCAGAACCCCTTATTTCATGGAGTATTTATGGGGAGCTTTGGTACCTGGCCGTGCATTGGGTAAGGGACTGCATGTGGAGGGAAGCCCAGTTCCCTGACTCATGGACTCCACCCGTGGAGGTATGGAGGCAGTGTGGTATGGGCACAACTCTGTGGGCACAACCTGTCCATGTCCTTCCTATTTTCTGGCCTGTTAAGTCCTGGGAGACTGGCAGTGAACATGAAAAGTAACATGTACTGAAAAATGACAGGTGGATTATTTCAGAACAAGGGGTTATGGTTGCCCCTGCAGAGAGGCAATTTCTGAGAGGGGAAAAGAAGAAGAAGAAGAAGAAGAAGAAGAAGAAGAAGAAGAAGGAGGAGGAGGAGGAGGAGGAGGGAGGAGGAGGAGGAGGAGGAGGAGGAGGAGGAGGAGGAGGAGAAAAAGAAAGAAGAAGAAGAAGAAGAAGAAGAAGAAGAAGAAGAAGAAGAAGAAGAAGAGGAGGAGGAGGAGGAGGAGGAGGAGGAAGAAGAAGAAGAACTTGTTCATGGATCAGCATTTGTGTGTCAAGCAAATCAGTCCATTTATGTCCAAAACTAAATTTGACCAAATGCAAGACTCAGAAGTTGCAGTGCCAGTGGGATCTGACTAAGAATAAGGAGCTGTGGAGCATCTTCTCACCCATGGTAACAGCCTATGGTTTTACTGTGTTTTGTCCCTGTGCTGGAATCAGCACATGACAGTTTTGGAAGACTGGTGGTTCAGGGCCACACCAGGACACCTGATCTTCACTTAAAATCATTTCCCAGCTTCTGAATCTCTCTCAGAATTTATCTTCTCTGAAGTTGTTTTGATATGCCATCCTGTAGCCCTATTCCTAGCTTCCTATTCTCAAAGCTGTGGGCATTGCTGGGGCACTGTTAAGGCCCAGTGGTTGTAGGCACTCTGCCCTGAGAAGTGCTTTCTTTCTGTCCTACCGAATGCCACTTGTCTCTCTTTCTCTCCAGAGCACAGAGGTTACCTCACTGGTTAGCTAACTGGATTCCAGGGGTCATCCAGGGACCAAGCATGGAACAGAGAAATGACTTTGAATCCAGGATGACACACCCCTACAAGGAGTATTGTCATCACAGTATGCCACCAACACTTTGATTTGGGACAGTCTCATCCTGATATTTAAGTATACTTCTAGGTTTACAGATAAATTGAGCAGACATGGAATGGAATACACAGTTCCATTTACCCCTCTTCCTGCATAGATTTCCTTATTATTAATATCCTACTTTAATGTGGTACATTTGCTACAACTGATGAATCAATATTGATACATTATTTATTAATTAAAGTACTTGGTTTAGATTAGATTTCGTATTTTGTGTTGTACCATTCTATGAGTTATGACCAAACTAGAATGCCTTTAACCCCATTACAGTTTCATACAGAATAGTATTACTATTGAAAATATCCCTATGCTTAGCCAATTCATCATCTCTCCTCTCACCCCATTGGCAACTGCTGATTACTTTACTATCTCTATGGTTTAAATTTTTCCAGAATGTCGTAGAGTTGGAATAGAATGTTGGATAGTAGAAGTTTTTTCAGACTGGTTTCTTTAGCACATTAGATTTTTAAAGTTCCTGCCTGTCTTTCATGGCTCCATAATGTACATCATTCTATTTCTTAATACTCTTTCATTGTAGGGGTAAACCAGTTTGTTCTCCCTCACTTAGTGAAGGAAATTTTGGTTACATCCAGTGTTTGATAATTAAATATAAAGCTGCTATAAACACATATGTACAGTTTGTGTGTGTGTGTGTGTGTGACTATAAGTATTCAGCACATTTCAGTAAATTCCTAGGTTTTTAATCACTTGCTTATGTGGTAAGATTGCATTTAGCTGTGGAAGAAACTGTTGAACTGTCTTTCAAAATGATATCTTTTATCATTTCTAACAGCAGTGACTTAGAGTCTCTATGCTCAACATCTTTGACAGCTCTTGGTACTGTCAGATTTTTTTGATTTTAGCTATTATAATAGTTGTTCAGGGGTATCTCATTTTTGCTTAATGTTCATGTCACAATGAAAAATAATTTTGGACGTCCTTTTATGAGACTATTTGACATCACCTATACTTCTTTTCTGGTGATGTATCCAGATCTTTTGCCTATTTTATTTGGGTTGCTTGCATTTTTATGTTGAATTTTAATAATTTTTTTGTATATTTTGGACACAAGACATTCATCAAATCCAAATTTTGTAAAGATTTTCTCCAAGTCTGTAAACTATTCATTTTCTCAACAGCACTTTTCACAGAACGGGTTTTATGTCAGTGAAGTTCAACCTGCCAATATTTTCCCTTCATGGATTGTGCTTTTGGTAATGAACTTAAGAGTAAGTACCAAAACAAACGTTGCTTAAATTTTCTCATGTTATCTCTTGGAGGTGTTTTAGTCCTGTAAAAAAATACT
Source organism: Sciurus carolinensis (assembly GCF_902686445.1). Taxonomy (NCBI): domain Eukaryota; kingdom Metazoa; phylum Chordata; class Mammalia; order Rodentia; family Sciuridae; genus Sciurus; species Sciurus carolinensis. The sequence continues at coordinate 122,200,378 of NC_062213.1, forward strand.
TTAGTATGGGTAAAGGAAGGAGTTTTATTTTGACTCAGATTTCTGGAAGAAAGATGGACAAGTATTTCTAGTTGAGACTGCGTTTTGTCACACCACAGCAGATAGCAGCACACAGTGGAAGTTTGTTCTAGAGATGCCAGAAGGTGAGAAAAGAAGTAGGAGACATTGGAGACTCCTCTTTTACAACAACTGATCTCAAAGAAATGGACTCATCCTTAGAAAACAACATTAATTCCCCTGATGGTGGTACCCCTGATCTAATCTCTTAAAGACCCTATCACCTCAGTACTGCTACAGTGTTGAGCTAATGTCCATCACATGAAACTTTAGGGGACACATCCCAATCACATCCACACCATAGCAAAGACTCTGCACTTTCGGTGAGGAAGGTATAAGCTCGTGGTCACGGTTAGTGGCCAAATAAAATCGGACAGAAAGCGGCCGAAGCAAGCTTTATTGGAATTTGGTTCTTGGGCAAAATTCCCAGACCCCCAGGGTACAGGTCAGGTAGGGACTCAGAGAAAATCGCACGTGGCACCGGCTGCCTAGGTCTTTATAGGTCAGAATGGGCAGGATCCTGCTGAGTGACAGGTGGATGTTAATGGTCAGTGCAGTTTTCCTGTCCTCCTTGATTGGTCATTGTTTGGCGCTGCCCTTTGTTTCAGTTGCTCTGCTCTGCCTCCTACAGTCGTCCAAATTCTGACCTAACAGAGGGTTTAAACACAGTTTCACTCACATATTTGGTAAGTGCTTTAATTTTCTTACCTTGCATTAAAAACTTGGAGTTAGGATAGCAGTGAGTTTTTTCTGAAGAAACAAAGGGCAAGAGAGGCAGCATGTAATCTATTTTAGCAAAATGTGGTAGTACCCCTAAATGGGTTCTTGGGGCAGCACAGAGTATGGGTGGGTGGGCATAGACTTCTGTTCCTAATGACAGGGTGACCCATAGGAGGAATCCATGACAGCAGTCACACTAGTATACTGGCATGTTTAGAGGAAAGTAATAAGGCACAGATGATATAGGACAGGCTTCCCTAAGTAGGGAAAGTAGTTGCATTTTGGGAGAAAACAGAGCATGCCTGACAGGACGCTTGGGCAGGAGTATAGTTGAGATGTTTGGGGGCTTGCACCCACTTTTATGCATTCATTGAATGGACTGTGCTGAGAAACTCTTAGTTCTTGGGACTTATTGGGAACTATGCATACAAAGATAAATAAAACATTATCTCAGTTTTCACAGAACTGTCAACCTGGTGAATAGCAAGTCAGAAGAACTGATTGAGGACTATTGGAGAAGGTAGCCAGTGCTCTATCACAAAATATTGGCCGTCAGGTTGATCCTCCTACTGTTTGTTTCCAACAGGTCTCCAAGTAATGATGGCTGTCTTCTCAGACTATTGCCAACACTTGGGCTCCAGGTTATCTCAGAGCAATCAATCCACAGTGTGAAGGTCAGAACATAAAACTATTGACATCAGTTAGCTACTGAGTATGTTCTGGCAGACTGGACAAAGAATGAGGCAAGTTAAGGAAGACATATGATTTCATCCTCGTGAAAATTATCATGATATTTTATCTAGACCTCAGTATTCTCTATCCACATCCAAACAAACTAATATTGATCGTATTCCTCAAAGTATAACTTGTTTTTTTCTTAAACTTCGGTTCAAATGGTAGAAAATAATTGAAGTAATTTTCAGTTTTGAGGTACAAAAGGAGGAAAGTGAGGCTAAAATACTGGAATTCTGACATCGAAATGGATGATATTTGATGAGTCTTATTTTCGTAAACTAACACCCCTGCTTCGATCTTCTATTTACACTATCCTGTGTATAAAATGTAAAATTTCCACTTAGAAAACTTACAGTATAAGGAAGTTAAGCTCAATTCAGTTATGCTCATTTGCTGAGCCCTGTGGGTAAAGCATTGTGATGCTTACTCTGGGAGACGCAGAGGAAGGGTATACCAGTACTTACTGAAAGGAGCTTAAAATGTCCACTCCAAATTCAGCCTGAGTTCTTGGTAGGTGAGAACATCAATAGTAGACAACAACAGATGCGATGTGGTGAAGGAAGACTGCAATGAATAGGAGAGTCAGCACTGGACTCTATCACCTGAGGTAGGACAAGAGGAATCTGGAAAACCTCTTCCAATGAGTGCCTCACAATTGAGAGTTCACAAATAATTAGCATGGGTCCCCTCCATATTTCCCATTCACAGATCATGTTTAGATAATAGTAAAATCAAGAGAAGCCATACAAGAATGGTCCGGAAAAGGTTGAATACCTGTTTGTGCAGTATCATTCTAGAAATGTCCCATTCTGCTCAGAAAGGGAAGTCAGAGAAATTCAACGTATGACTGGGGTTAATTATCCTATAATGAGACAATATTTACTGCACTTAGGATCTCCTAATGACTTCTGGGTCAAGTACATTTCCAAGTGACCTAATTGGTTTCCCCATACCAAGTAGCAGTGACTTCCAATGATCTCACAGAATCCCAAGGCCCCTCATGCACTTAAACAAGTTGGAAGAATGACTTCGCTCTAAGGCCAAGAAAGGAAAGGCATCCTAGGTAGGAGACATGGGAGGAGGGAGAAACTTGAACTTAGTGGACACTAAATTTGTACCCATTTATCTGCAACCATTCTCTAACAAGTTTATTCTGTATTTTCCTGGTCCAATAATACATTTCCTTCTTGAAATCAGGAGTTTCTTTAAAGTCTTCAATAAATCTCAGTAGCAATATCCTTACACAGAGTGATTCAAAGATGATATAGGTTGAGAAAATTCGCACAGTGCTTTGGATTAATGTCCATAAAATCTTCTGATGGACCCTGTATTTTTCAATATGTGAGCAAACTGATTAAATCAAAATAGCACCATGTTTACAAATGTTCTCCAAATGAGCAGTGTTTATGTGTACTTGAAGTTACATACATGAAGTTTTAATCACATTGACCTACTAAGAGCTCTCTTAGGGATAAAATGACATCCATAATTAACAAATATGTAGTGTAGTGTTCAGTGACTTTAAGAAACAAAAGCCAAGCAACCAGACATAGAGGAGGAGGTTAAGAATTATGATAAAAATTTTGATGGGGCATTAATGAAATGCCAACAGATGTCCACATGAGAGAAAAGAGACCAAAAAATGGATTTTAACAAAAGTAATATTGATATGGGCAGAAAAACAGTTTCATTCATTCAATTTTTTTCTGTTATATGGTGTTCTTTGTTCTATATTTTTGATGTATTTAGAAATAATGGATGGATATTCAGAGAAGAACATTATTCCAGTTTTACATTGGCAGTATTGCATTTTTCACTTGAGGTAGAGCCTTAAGATTCATGTCATCTTAAGGAAATGATGAGGACACTCTGGGTAGCCCTGAAAAATATATAACTTATTGGGAAACCATTTGTACTTTGAGGATTCTCAATATTCACATGTAGGGGAAAGGTAAAATATGGTTGGTTTGTGGGGAATAAAAGAGAAGTTGGTGGTATTGGCATGAGGGTATACAACTGCTGAGACATGCAGGTGAGAGGACCATATCTGTGGTGACATCCTGAAGAGACCAGGTGTCCTGTGGATCCAGCTGAATGAGGCAGTTGGAGGGCAGGGGCTCTGCACATTCCATGACATCGCCCACCTTCTAAATCTGTTAAACTGCCACCTGGCACACTCAGCCCTACCTCTTCAAAATCTGAGCTACATGCAGGGGCTTCAGGTCTGAGCTCTGGCATCTGGAGACTTGTTTTGGGGGTTAAGGACTCTCAAGAGTTTGGAGTGTTGATTAACTTTCCTCAACAGTAAGTTAATCATTACAGCTACTGTCATCCCTTAGTCCTGAAAAATCCTATTTGATTTCATTTGTTTTTAACCTATTAAATGTTTGGTCTTCTTCTCTTTAGTCCCTGACTGCATCTCCTCTGCCACAAATGTCCTTATGGCAGAATCTGTCAGCTCTTCATCTTATCTAGGGGCAGAAATGAACCTCCTAGGAATCAAGCAGGAATTTCACTCTCAGCTAGAAGATAGCAAATGGCATTTCCAAGACCTCAAAGAGTAATTTTCTTACATCTAATTTTGCAGCTTACTTCCTGATCAAGCAGCTGCAGAAATACCATATATTGCAGATAGGTTTTCAGTCACCAAGTTAAGGTATGATTAAGTTTCCTCTCTGAGAAAAAAATTTTCTCCAGAATTAAATCTCCTCTTTCTTTCCTCGAAATAGATCTCATCATTAGCACATTTCTAGAAGTGTAGGGATTGGTATTTTGCCTTCAATTTACTGACAATGGAATAATGAGGCACAAAGACTACAGCAACTTCTAGTTTACAGCGAAGTATAGGGTGGAAATAGGGTTAATTCCCAGCTACGCATTTGTACTGGAGGCATGGAAATACCTTTTCATCCTCAGGAGTAGCTCACATCTTTTTTATTAGGATGCTCTCTCTACCATATCAGATTATACAGACATATATATAACAACTGTGTTGGTCTAAAGGTCTGGTACTAATGATCCTCCATTCCGTTCAATCTTCTGTTGAGTACTAATTGGACAGCAATTTCTGGTTATGTTGGGAACAAATGTGACAGTGCAGAATAACTTCTTTAAAGGAGCTGAAGAGTAGTCTGCTTCTAATAGGAACTGTGGTATCTAGAAGTGACTCCATGAAGACCAGAAACTCTGCTAGTGAGAGGAAATTCCTGCTTCTCATGATACAGGCTCTCTTTTAAGAATGCTGGAGTGTCTTCTCCCTGTAGTGCAGTTGAAGTTGGGACATTAGAGAATCTCTAGCACCCTCTATGTCTGTCTCTAAGCTGCAAAATCTTTAGGGGTGGAGGATGGCAGGCAGGTCCAGAAGATGTGTATGTTCTGAATTATGGTAAATGAGACCAAAGTGAGACTGTGGGTAGGTGGAGGAGACCATCATCCCCAGGGAAACACAAGCTGTGCTGCAGGGCAGGCCCTCCCCTCCCACTGAGGCCTGGCAACAGAAACTCATTGGCCTGTTCATTACAGTGGGCTGTTGGCTCTAAAGGAATCATGAAAACAGGGACCTGTATTACTCACTATGGTTAGAAAGAAACTTGCCACCTCTGAGCTCAAATTAACCTCCTTAAACTTTTTTTTTCCCAGAAATTAGTGGTATGATTTTTAATGTGGAAGAAATACCAAAAAAAGTAAGTATGGAAGCCTTCTAAAGAATTCAAGAAATGAGGTTTGGAATAAGGCAGACTATATTTTATTAATAGCCTTGACCTGCATGGCTGAATCCTAAAAACCATTGAGGGGTGATGGGGAATTAAGAAAAACACAAAAACATTTAGAAAGAGAAAGCTGGAACTAGATGGGATACTGATCTTTGATGGAGGAACAGTGACCCAGAGTTAGCACAACACGTTTCTATATCGATTTTATTATCAAAAGGTTATTTATGGAAAAGTTTCTACACAGCAGGAAGGTTTGAAGGTCACAGTACTTGAAGGATATTGTTGTTATCTTGTTAGAGTCAGAATTCCTTATCCCTGGTAGCTGGTGTCTGAGCTCAAAGTCAAGACTGATAATAGTTCCCTGCCTTTGCACAGAACTTCCTCAGCAGGGTATTATAGTGTCTCCTGGACAATCTTGTCCTGCACCTTTGCATAGAAAGTTCCCAGGGCAAAGTGCAGCCATAGCTCTAAGGCAGTCAAAGACCGTGGCCCAAGTCACCACTCTCCACAATTAATGTATTTTCTCAGAATCATGTTGTAAATATCAGGAAGAAATTTGAAGTTGAAAAAAGAAAAATACCCCAAAGAACCTATTGGGTTAACTATGTGTAGCATAAGGACACCAATCCAGGGTTTTGTGTTTTCTGCCCCTCAATATCCTAGTCTGTCCATGTGGTATATAATCATACCTACGTCTTTAGGTTGTAATGTGCTATGTATAATGTGTATGTGTTAATCATCTTAAAGATCTTATATCAATACCTGGCATAGAGTAAACACCAATAGTTCCTTGTTCTAGTACTTCTCATTTAACACAAACTTCATTAGTGTTGGAAATAGGTCTTTCACACACTTGTAGTCATAAGCCTTAGACTTTATCCAACAATATCCATATACAATTTTTTATCTTGGAGAGGTTTGCTTTTTCTTGAAATTCTGAACACAAGGGAACCTTTAGCCCTGTAGTCCCTGGGGACTTTCTGAGTGTACAAGGATTCAGTGCTTCATTCCCAACTGAGTATTTCACTTAAGCAGCTGTAGTTATGGTAATTAAAGTGGCCTAAGATTTAGAGACAAGTAATTCTGACTGCCAAATTCATTGAATTACCCTCCCATGATATTTCCTTTGGCTTTGAACTTCTCTTTTGTCATCTGTAAATGGAGGATAATCAGACACCATGTATTTGGGTAGATTTCAAGAAGTGGAAGTCCCTGCATAGAGCCTGCATAGAGAAACTAAAGTTTCTGTTATCTTTGGTGTGGGCCTCCCTACTCTTCTGAAGACAGTGTCCACAGAAACATGTCCAGGTGTCCACTAAGGAAGGCATATGTCTCTCTTCTCAGAATGTGAAAAGGACAACGACATCATTGATTCTGTGCTGGAGAAGTTTAGTTCAAGAATGGGGAGCTGGCAGAGAGGCTGATACTGAGAAGCTCAGGTAAGGGGGTTGTGCATAGTGCAGGCAGGTGCGAAGGTGTGTGAGTCTCTCAAGTGGCAGATCAACGGGGGGGCGGGGACTAAGAGCTTATTTGAGTAAGAAGAGCACAAAGTCCTTTGGCAGGTACATGCCTCACAATTATTTATACAAAAATTAGGCAACAAATAATATTGTACTTCATGATCTAATAAAGTTATAAAAAGCTTCATTTCCACTTTTTTCAAAATGCAGTGAGCTAAAATAATCTCCAAATATAAAATTAGGCAAGTTTTTATGTGAGCAAGCTAGTTGTGTGACCTTTGATGTAGCCCCAATGTTGTGCAAGTGCTGCCTCATTTACTTTTAATCTCAATCATCTCCTCACTGAGAAAGTTTCAGTAACTTCACTCAGAGGAGTGCTGACTTCTTGAGTCTGTCAGTCTCTTCATCTTTTATTGCTCCAGTTAACCCCAGCTGTGTGGATTAGGTCACATTTATATGTGTGGTTTACATTCCATCCAGGCACAATGCACTATAAGTATTTACACATGGAAATGTTCTGGGTCAAATGAGAACTGAAGGTGCATCTTTCTGAAGGAGATTCAGAAAGACACCTGACTCTGATTAGAGAAGGTTAGCTAAACCATTTTTATCCTGAAGGTACACTGAGTTTTATTAAATACTTTCCCCATATATTTTGAAATAATTTTTACTTTTATTTCTATTAAGGTGATGGCCTACAATGATTGATTTTTGAATGTTAAGTTTTACATTTCTGGAATAAAACTGACCAAGTAGTTTCTTTAAAGAAAATCTCTGTGTTCTTGGTAAGACTTTGTTCTATAATTTTTTTCTTATTATGCCATTCATTGCTGGACATGAATCTGAGAAAATGCAAGTCTGATAAACTGTAAAATATTCTTTTTTATTTTTCCTATTCTGAGGAATAATTTGCATATGATTGGTGTTATTTCTTTCATAATATTTGGATAATTCATCAATGATGATATTTGAATCTGGAGTATTTTATAAAAATATCTTTAATATATATTTAGTTTCTTTAATAGACATAGTAATATTGAGGTTTTAAAATTTGTTTTTCTTGTGTCAGTTTTGGAGAAATAAGCTTTCCAAGAAATGTGCTCACTTGATGCACACTTTCAATTGTATTGGCATGAAACTATTTGTAGTATTTTCTCAAATATTTCATTTTCATCCATGCCTTTAAGTGATGCTTTCTAGTTTTTACTCTAAATGTTGATAATTTCTTCCTTAAACTTTTTTTAGTGAGTTTTGCCATCTATTTAAGTAATCAAATTATGGTCCTTATTTTCTCTCTTGTGTGCTTATTTTTATTTCTCAAATTGCTGTGAAACTTTCTTTATTATACATTGACAGTTTTTAATTATATGATTTATAAAATTTATATAAATTTTATATATATATAAAATATTTATATACATATAATTTATATGATTTATAAATTATATGATTTATGAATTATATGATTTATAAAATTTATAAAATGGTATGGAAGAATTTAATCAAGCTAGTTCACATGTCCATCCACTCAAATACTTAAGTTTTTTATTGTGGTGGTAGACATATTTGAAATTTACTCTCTTAGAAATTTTCGGTGTACAGTATTCTATTATTAACTGTTTATGCCATGCCATGCTTTAGGGTTTTTTTAGAAGAACACAAAACAGAGTCTGTATCCTTTGATCATCAGCCTCCATCATCTTCCCACCCCAAGCCCCTATGCCATTTCTCTACTTTGTGTGTTACTCTTTTTCTAACTTTATGAATGAAGCATTTAAAAAGTGAGTTCCGGCATTTTACATTTTCTAAAAACAATTTAAGTCTGTAGTTCTCATTGACTTCAGTTTCAGCCGCATCCCTCAAGTTCTAATACATTTGTGGGATCATTTTGTTGCTATATGTCAGGTGCTACAAATGAATCGTTTTCAACTCTGTAACCCTGGATGGTGAGATGTCTCTCCCGAGAATCCTTCAGTGCAAGGGTACCAAGGGGATGCCCATTTGCAGATGACTCCTGTTGATCATGAGAATTCCATGCTTGTCATGGATTTTACTAGTTCAAAAGTCTTGAATTCAAATCCCAGCTGTCCTGAGGTAGAAGAGGTGGGCATAAACTGATAAGCCCCCAACTAAGCTGTTTTGTTCACAATTTCTCATCCTGTTTACATCAAGAAGCCTTTGTACACTGAATACCTTGATTTTTAAAACCTATGAAATGAACACGCAGAGCCTCACTCATTGTTAGAACCAGACTCCATCAGAATTGGGTAACCAATAGAGTCCTGCTTTCACTTATAATTGAGTCTTTGTCTTTATTTGATATAGTTTCTTATTTTCTTAATTATAATTTCTGATTTTCCTAATCTGACATCATCACCACCTGTGTTTGGAGAACTGTTTTGTGCTGTGCTGCATGGATCTCAACAGATAAACATATTCTAATTTGTTTTAATACTTCTTTGACCTATTGGTTATTTGGAAGTTTGTTACTGAATTTATACTTTTTAAAAATCAATTTAAGCTTAATAAAAAGGTATAATGATCAAGTGAATGAAGATGTACTGAGACCTTTTAATAAGCTCATACTGGTCAATTTTTTTAAGTGTTCCTGTAGGCAATTGACAAACGGTGTCTGCTGTTTTCTGTGCAGTTTTCTTTACATATTAAGCAGGCAAAATTTTCTAGTTGAATGCTTCAATCTTTTGCACCTTTTTTTTTTTCAACAGTTATTTAGATAGGTGAATGATGATTATGGATTAATATGCTTATCCTTTTAGTCATTTAAATTTTTGTATTACATATTTGAACAATTATATTTAGTAAGTACAAACTTGAAATTATTGTAGTTTTGCTATGTATTCATCCTTTAATTAATATATCTTTATAACTTGTGACCGCACATCCTGCATGGGTGAATAAAAGGGTTCCTGTCAGAGGGATGGGCTGACTGTGAAATAATAGCTAAGAAATTTATTTATCAGAAAAAACGACAGGAGACAATTATCTTTTGAAAGAGGGACATGACCCATTGTGCCATCCATAAGGGACTAGCTCTTACAAAATGGAGGAGCCCAGCCTTGGTTTATTTATAGAGGTTCAGATAAAAGAGAGAGTGGTAAGAGCTTCTTCTGTGAGAAACAAGATGAGATGGAGTTAAGCAAGCCATTTGGCTATAGTGGGGCATTTTCACATCCAATGCCTGCAAGCCCCAATGGTCAACCAATCTGCAGGGATACCACATACTCCAGGCAATCTGGAATTATATTTTATAATTGTCAGTTCCTGAGAGTCAGATTTCCACGTCTTATAGGTCAACCAAACCTGGGTTTTATTTGTAGGTCATGGATGGTGCTTCACAATAACTAGTCACTATTTTTGTTGATTAGTGGTTGTGTGCTATATATATATATTTTTTCATTTTAATTTTGATGATTCGTGTGCTTTATCCAATATATGATCTTTTCAAAATACATTGTGAAAGTCTTTGTCTTTAATCAAGATAATCTATTCACATTTAATTATGAACATATTTGAATTTATTTTACGTTTGCTATTTTTCTATTTGATCTATTTTTGCACTTTTCTCTTGCCCTTTTAAGGTTAACTTCTTTGTGACATTGCACTTTCCACTCTATAAGTTATAAATCCTTTACTATTTTTACATTATTCTAAAGATTATAGCAGATAGCCTTTATTTTTAGCCTGATGTAAATTATATTTCACATTTCTTTGTAGATGACCTTAGGTCCACAAAACCCTCTTCAGTTCATTCATCCTCCTCCCGGCATTTGTGTTAAAGCTATCATGAAGTTAATTTTGAATATCTTTCACTTACTTCTGGAGATTTTTAGGCATATATAAAATGGAAGAGAACTGCATAATTAAATAGGTCAACATGTGACTCTGTCCTAGCAATTAAAATAGCAATTATAAGGAAATAGTGCTATTTTTTTCTCTACCTTATCCATTTCTTCCCTAGTCCCTTATTTTGAAACAAATCCCACACATTACATATTAATCATGTCTGTGTCTTATCTTTTCATAATTCCCTCTCATCATTTTTGTTAATTTCTTTAAAGTATAATTCATAAAAGATAGGGATTGAGAATCATTGATATGTCCCTAAGTCTCCCAATTTACAGGTTCTCCCAACATAGTCACAGCTTCCCCTTGCATTTTATCTTGAAGATGCATTTTATCCTGCCCTATGTATTTATCCTATGTGGTTTCATAAGGTTTGCAATTTGAAGATTGCATCCATATGGCATCATTTGAGATACTTCTGTGTTCCTTGTATCCTCTGGAAATCATTAGTAATCCCTACAGACTTATCCACGTTTAGGTAGAATTTTTTAAAGATCCTTCACAGTGACTGTGAGAATGTTCCTCAGGAGACACAGGTCTGTTTCCTCTCCTATGTGATGCCTACAGCAACTGATAGTGGTAACCAATTCCTATCAATTTCCCTTTGTATATTGCTGGAAGTATTTATTCTAAAAAGAGAAACTTCTTTTACTACCTATTTGGTTACCCTGAGTTAGGATTTTTTAAGATAACTTATTGATTCTTACTTTTTCCTAGTGTACAAAATAGTAAAGTGCTTCTGTATTATTCTTAACCTGAAATTGAGGTCTTAAAAATTTTAGTAATTTTATGAATTAAGGATTAAATGCAGTTTATTTCAATCCCTTACAGTTATCACAATAATGACCAATTTATTCTGGCACCAAATTGATAATGGTTTCTGGTCATTTTGACATAACTCTATTAGTCTTTGGTAATTGTCTGTATTTCTATTTTTTTAATTGCTTGTTTTAATTATACATGACTGCAGATGCATTTTGATTTATTTTACACAGATGGAGTACAACTTTTCATTTCTCTTGTTGTACACAATATAGAGTCATACCATTCATGCAATCATACATGTACAGTGGGTAATGGTGTCTATCTCATTCCACCATCTTTCCTTCCCTGTGCCCCCTTCCCTCATTTTCCTCTACACAATCCAAAGTTCCTCTATTCTTCTCTTACCCCTGCTCCCATTATATATCAGCTTTCACTTATCAGAGAAAATATTTAGCCTTTTGCTTTATGGGATTTGCTTATTTCACTTAGTATGGCATTCTCCAACTGCATCCATTTACCTGCAAATGCCATAATTTTATTATTCTTTATGACTGAGTAACATTCCACTGTGTGTATACACCACAGTTTCTTTCCCATTCATCTATTGAAGGGTCTCTAGTTTTGTTCCACAATCTCCCTATTGTGAATTGAGTCACTATAAACATTGATGTGACTTTGTTATTGTAGTATGCCAATTTAAGTCCTTTGGGTCTAGACCAAGGTGTTAGGTAGCTGTGTCAAATGGTGGCTCCATTCCAAGTTTTCTAAAGAATCTTCATACTGTTTTCTAGCGTGGCTGCACCAATTTGCAATCCCACCAACAATACACGAATGTACCTTTTTCCCTACATCCTCACCAACACCTGTGGTTGCTTGTATTCTTGATAATAGTCATTCTAATTGGAGTAAGATGAAATCTTAGGGTAGTTTGATTTGCATTCTTCTAATTACTAGAGATGTTGAACATTATTTCATATATCTGTTGATAGCTTGTATGTCTTCTGTGAAGTGTCTGCTCAGTTTCTTAACTCATTTATTGATTGGGTCATTTGTTTTTTTGTGTGAAGTTTTTGATTTCCTTAGACCACTGTTTCTTTATCCATTCATCAGTTGAAGGACATCTAGATTGGTTCCACAATCTGGCTATTGTGAACTCAGCAGTTATGAACATTGATGTGGCTGTATCTCTGTAATATGCTGATTTTAAGAGCTTTGGGTATAGGCCAAGGAGTGGGATAGCTGGGTCAAATGGTTTTTCCATTCCAAGTTTTCTAAGGAATCTCCACACTGCTTTCCAGAGTGGATGCACTAGTTTGCAGCCCTACCAGCAATGTATGAGTGTACCTTTCTCCCCACATCCTCGCCAACACCTGTTGTTGCTTGTATTCTTGATAATCGCCATTCTAATTGGGGTGAGATGGAATCTTAGGGAGGTTTTGATTTGCATTTCTCTTATTACTAGAGATGTTGAACATTTTTCCATATGTTTGTTGAGTGCTTGTAGATCTTCTTCTGTGAAGTGTCTGTTCATTTCCTTAGCCCATTTGTCGATTGGATTATTTGCATTCTTGGTGTAGAGAATTTTGAGTTCTTTATAGATTCTGGAGATTAGTGCTCTATCTGAAGTATGATTGGCAAAGATTTTCTCCCACTCTGTAGGCTCTTTCTTCGCATTGCTGATAGCTTCCTTTGCTGAGAGAAAGCTTTTTAGTTTGAATCTATCCCAGTTATTGATTCTTGCTTTTATTTCTTGTGCTATGGGAGTCCTGTTGAGGAAGTCTGGTCCTAAGCCGACATGTTGAAGCTCTGGACCTACTTTTTCTAATATAAGATGCAAGGTCTCTGGTCTGATTCCGAGGTCCTTAATCCATTTTGAGTTTAGTTTCGTGCATGGTGAGAGATATGGGTTTAGTTTCATTCTGTTGCATATGGATTTCCAATTCTCCCAGCACCATTTGTTGAAGAGGCTATCTTTTCTCCATTGCATATTTTTGGCCCCTTTCTCTAGTATGAGAAAATTGTATTTATTTGGGTTTGTGTCCGTGTCCTCTATTCTGTACCATTGATCCACCTTTCTATTTTGGTACCAATACCATGCCGTTTTTGTTACTATTGCTTTGTAGTAGAGTTGAAGATCTGGTATTGCGATACCCCCTGCTTCACTCTTTCTACTGAGGATTGCTTTAGCTATTCTGGGTTTTTTATTCTTCCAGATGAATTTCATAATTGCTTGCTCTATTTCTGCAAGGTACATCATTGGGATTTTAATTGGAATTGCATTGAATCTGTATAGCACTTTTGGTAGTATGGCCATTTTGACAATATTAATTCTTCCTATCCAAGAACATGGGAGATCTTTCCATCTTCTAAGGTTTTCTTTAATTTCTTTCTTTAGTGTTCTGTAGTTCTCACTGTAGAGGTCTTTCACCTCTTTTGTGAGATTGATTCCCTAGTATTTTATTTTTTTCGATGCTATTGTGAATGGGGTAGTTTTCCTAATTTCTCTTTCTGAAGATTCATCACTTATGAATAAAAATGCCTTAGATTTATGTGCATTGATCTTATATCCCACTACTTTACTGAATTCACTCATGAGATCTAAAAGTTTTCTGGTGGAATTTCCTGGTTCCTCTAAGTATATAATCATATCATCAGCAAACAGGGATAGTTTGAGTTCTTCTTTTCCTATTCGTATCCCTTTAATTTCTTTGGACTCTCTTAATTGCTCTGGCTATGGTTTCAAGGACGATGTTGAATAGAAGCGGTGAAAGAGGGCATCCCTGCCTTGTTCCAGTTTTAAGGGGGAATGCTTTCAGTTTTTCACCATTTAGAATGATATTAGCCATGGGCTTAGCATAGATGGCCTTTACAATGTTAAGGAATGTTCCCACTATCCCTATTTTTTCTAGTGTTTTGAGCATGAAGGGGTGCCGTATTTTATCAAATGCTTTTTCTGCATCTATTGAAATAATCATGTGATTCTTGACTTTAAGTCTATTGATATGGTGAATTACATTTATTGATTTCCGAATGTTGAACCAACCCTGCATCCCTGGGATGAAACCCACTTGACCATGGTGCACTATCTTTTTAATATGTTTTTATATGCGATTTGCTAAAATTTTGTTGAGAATTTTTGCGTTGATGTTCATTAAGGATATTGGTCTGAAATTTTCTTTCTTCGATGTGTCTCTGTCTGGTTTAGGTATCAGGGTAATATTGGCTTCATAGAATGAGTTTGGGAGGGTTCGCTCCTATTTTATGGAATACTTTGAGAAGTATTGGAATGAGCTCTTCTTAAAAGTTTTTGTAGAACTCGGCTGAAAACCCATCTGGTCCTGGACTTTTCTTCGTTGGTAGGCTTTTGATGACTTCATCTATTTCATTACTTGAAATTGGTCTATTTAAATTGAGTATGTCCTCCTCGTTTAGTTTAGGTAATTCATATGTCTCTAGAAACCTGTTGATGTCTTTGAAATTTTCTATTTTGTTGGAGTATAGATTTTCAAAATAGCTTCCTAGTATGTTTTGTATTTCAGTCGTGTCTGTTGTGATATTTCCTTGTTCATTCTGAATTTTAGTAATTTGGGTTTTCTCTCGTCTTCTCTTTGTTAGTGTGGCTAAAGGTTTATCAATTTTGTTTATTTTTTCGAAGAATCAACTATTTATTTTGTCAATTTTTTGTATTGTTTCTTTTGTTTCAATTTCGTTGATTTCAGCTCTGAGTTTTACTATTTCCTGTCTTCTACTACTTTTGGTCTTGATCTGTTCTTCTTTTTCTAGGGCTTTGAGCTATAGTATTAGGTTGTTTATTTGTTGAGTTTTACTTCTTTTATTAAATGCGCTTCATGAAATAAATTTTCCTCTAAGTACTGCTTTCATAGTGTCCCAGAGATTTTGATATGTTGTTTTTTTGTTCTCATTTACCTCTAAGAATTTTTTAATTTCCTTCCTAATATCTTCTGTTATCCATTCATCATATAATTGCGTATTGTTTAATCTCCAGGTGTTGGAGTAGTTTCTGTTTTTTACTCTTTCATTTATTCCTAACTTCAATCCATTATGATCTGACAGAATACAAGGTAGTGTCTCTATCTTCTTGTATTTGCTAACATTAGCTTTGTGGCATAATACATGGTCTATTTTAGAGAAGGGTCCGTGTGCTGCTGAGAAGAAAGTGTATTCGCTCTTGGTTGGATGGTATATTCTATAAATGTCTGTTAAGTCTAAATTATTGATTGTGTTATTGAGATCTATGGTTTCTTTGTTCAATTTTTGTTTGGAAGATCTGTCCAGTGGTGAGAGAGGCATGTTAAAATCACCTAGTATTATTGTGTTACAGTCTATTTGGTTTCTGAAATTGAGAAGGATTTGTTTGACATTCATGGATGAGCCTCTGTTTGGGGCATAGATGTTTATGATTGTTATATCTTGCTGATTTATGCTTCCCTTAAGCAGTATGAAATGTGCTTCTTTATCCCTTCTGACTAACTTTGGCTTGAAGTTCACATTATCTGAAATGAGGATGGATACTCCAGCTTTTTTGCTGAGTCCATGTGCATGGTATGTTTTTCCCCATCCTTTCACCTTTTTAGTCTATGCGTATCTCTTTCTATGAGGTGAGTCTCTTGCAGGCAACATATTGTTGGATCTTTCTTTTTAATCCAATCTGCCAGTCTATGTCTTTTGATTGATGAATTCAGGCCATTAACATTCAGGGTTATTATTGAGATATGATTTGTATTCCTGGTCATTTGGTTCATTTTTAAAATTTTATTTATTTATTTATTTTTTTGACACAACTTGATTCCTCCTTTATTTGACAGTTCCTTTAGGATAATTCCTCCCTTTGCTGATTTGGTTCTTTGTTTTTTATCTCTTCCTCATGGAATATTTTGCTGAGAATGTTCTGTAATGCTGACTTTCTTTTTGTAAATTCTTTTAGCTTTTGTTTATCATGGAAGGATTTTATTTCATCATCAAATTTGAAGGTAAGTTTTGCTGGGTATAAGATTCTTGGATGGTATCCATTTTCTTTCAGAGCTTGAAAAATGTTGTCCCAGGCCCTTCTAGCTTTTAGGGTCTGGATTGAAAAATCTGCTGATATCCGTATTGGTTTCCCCCTGAATGTAATTTGGTTCTTTTCTCTCACAGCCTTTAAAACTCTGTCTTTATTTTGTATGTTCGGTATTTTCATTATAATGTGCCTTGGTGTGGGTCTGTTGTAATTTTGTGTATTTGGAGTCCTATAAGCCTCTTGAACTTGATTTTCCATTTCATTCTTCACATTTGGGAAATTTTCTGATATTATTTCATTGAATAGATTGTTCATTCCTTTGGTTTGTTTCTCTAAGCCTTCCTCAATCCCAATAATTCTCAATTTTGGCCTTTTCATGATATCCCATAGTTCTTGGAGATTCTGTTCATGATTTGTTACCATCTTCTCTGTTTGTTCAACTTTGTTTTCAAGGTTAAATATTTTGTCCTCAATATCTGAGGTTCTGTCTTCCAGGTGTTCTATCCTATTGTTTGTGCTTTCTATGGAGTTCTTAATTTGGCTTATTGTTTCCTTCATTTCAAGGATTTCTGTTTGTTTTTTTTTCAATATCTCTAACTCTTTATTGAAATGATCTTTTGCTTTCTGTATTTGCTCTTTTAACTGTCGATTGGTGCTATCATTCAATGCCTGCATTTGCTCTTTTATCTCATCATTCAATGCCTGCATTTGCTCTTTCATCTCATCGTTTGCTTCCCTGATCATTTTAATTATGTACATTCTGAACTCCCTTTCTGTCATTTCTTCTGCCATGCTGTCATTGGATTTTATTCATGTAACATCTAGATTTGTTTGGGGCATTTTCTTTCCTTGTTTTCTCATATTTTTCAGGAATCAGTGGGTCCTTAAGGTATTGCAGATTTCCTCTATTGACTTATAATGTCCCTGAAGATTGCTAGTATATCCCGTCTTATCCTTCAGTAGCCTGCAGACTTGGAGGAAGTTGATAATGCGGTGCTCCACAAGGAAGCTGCCTCTCTAGGGATGGTGACCCTCAGGTCGCGTATATACCCTGATAGTGGGCAGAGGTGCCTCCACTTGTTGACCAATGGTCATCCAAAGGGGAACTAGGCTGCAGGCTGAGGCAAGGCCTGTTTATGGCTGTGTCTCTGGTTTTACCATCCTTGTGGGAAAACCTCACCCGGCAGGGAAGACTCACCCGGTGTGGAAGTCTCGCTGGTCAGTTCCCCTCCTAGAGGTTCCCCTCAATCTACAACTACCGCCTGGGCTGGACTGTCTTCCTCTGCAATGTTCCCAGGGGCCCGGACCTACGTCCTGGGCCTGGGAGCCTCACCCTTCGCAGGCAAGTCTCCTTAGGCTGCCTCTCCTCAGAGAATCTGCCCGCAGTCCTGGAAACTTCGCTCTGCCCCTAGGCGTGTCTCTGTGCGGCTTTTCCAGCAAGAAGCCACCTTGGTCCTGGGACCCTGCTCTGCACCTAATCGCCTGGCTATGCGGCCCCTCCTCTGAGCCGCCACCTGGAGCCCTGTACAATAGCTCCGAGACCCAGAGACCCACCACACAACTCCTCCTCCCGACAGCCGCCCGGTTTCCGACGCAGTCATTAGGAGTTCAAGCAACTCACTTCAAGTCTCCTCCACCTGCCAACCACCCGTAGCCCTAGGCAGTCACTCCGAGTCCAAGTGACCCACCCTGTTCCTCCTCCTCCTCGGGGTAGCCCCCCGGGTGTTCAGGAGTGGTCGCTTTGAGTCCAAACCACTCACCACTCACCTCCTCCTCTGGCAACCGCCTGTGGCTCTGATGCAGTCACTCCTAGACCAAACGACCCGCCGCGCTTCTCCTCTTCCTCCAGGCAACCCCCCAGTGTTCGAAAGCGGTCATTCTGAGTCCAAACAGCTCACCGCGCACCTCCTTCTCTGGCAACCGCCTGTAGCTCTGATGCAGTCACTCCTAGACTAAGCGACCCGCCACGTTCCTCGTCTTCCTCCGGGCAGCCCCCACCGGTGTTCAGAAACTGTCGTTCTGAGTCCAAACAGCTCGCCACGCAGTTTCTCCTCAGGCAGCCGCCCTGAGACCCAGTGGTTGCTCCAAGTCCAAGCGCTGTGCTGAGCCGCCTCCTCTACGATGATCCCAGTTGTCTGTGTTTACCGCTCCAGAGGGGGGAGGGGAGTCTCGCTGAACAACTCTACTTCACAAATTTCCTGCGTTCCGGGGCTACCGCCCCATCCGGGACGCCTCTCCAATGGGAGAGACTCACCCAGCGGCTTTGAGTTGGTCCCAAGTCTCTCACTATCTCCTCTTTTGAATCCTGTGTCCTGGAGCAACATGAAATGCAGCCGCCCTCTAGTCCACCATCTTGAAACCTCCGAGCCTTGATATTCGTGTGCCAGATCTTCTTGGGTCATGTTAACCTTTATTTTCTTTGGTTTTGCTGAATACTCATTTATAAGATAATGATCTCAATTATCAAGTAAAAGTGTACAATTTCATGAACTTTTTATTGTGGCCTTTAAGTAAGAAACGCTGTGGACTGCTAAGCACAGTACCCAGATGGCAGAAACTGGAAAGCATACGTTAGGCTGTTGCCAACCCCTTTTGGAGCTGCCATGGTTGGTGTGGTGTTGAGTCAGATCTCCACTTCCCTGTGACAAGGCTTCCCCTTGCCACTGTTTTCCCATGCACCAGCTAAGTGCAGCCCCATGGCTCAGTCCCTACACTTCCTCTAGCTCCCTGCCCTCAGAGGCCTGAACTGGAACCTGGTTCTGACCCACTCTTCTCTTACCAGAAACTCTATTTTTTGGTGATACTTTACATTTTGTTCAACTTTTAAATTATTTTCTTATTACAGGGGAATTGATCCTAGGTCCTTCTGTGTGCTAAGCAATCTTCCATTGGACTGCACCCCAGTCCTTGATCAATATTTTAACATATATCTATATATCTGTGTATATGTGTGTATTTATGCCTGTATATATATACATATATATGTGTATACACATATATGATTTTGTGCCTATTTAAGTTTCACTACAAGACATTGTACTAAACAGCACATAGGAAATTATACTCAAAAGTGCTTTATAAAATTAGTCCTAAGAAGTTTTTAAACTGGAAGTTATATTTGTTTGGAATACCTGTTCTTCAAAGAAACATTTTTTGTTCTGAATAACAGAAACATCAATCTAAATTGTTGGTTGACTTTTGCTTTTTCATGTGGCTTGTGTATGCTAATGATATGAGAGGGAAGTTCTGCCATCTTAGATCTCGTGTGATCAAGACTAGATGGTACATGACTTGTGCAGTGTTTGAGGTATCCTGAAAATTGGTTCTCTTCACTCCCTAGATTCAAATTTTTCCCCTTCAGTTTGGAATGTTAGCATGAATTCTCCAACTCTGGTCCTCCACAGCTCTTCTTTCTTTTCTCCTGGCTCAGATATTGTTATTTTCACCAGGACAATGGTAAATATGACAATTAAAGGATTTGGACAGCGTGAAGGAAAATTATTAATTCAAATCACTGTTGGTCCTCTGTAAGTGTGTTATGTGAATTTAGAAAATATTCTGTGAGTCACAGAGCCCTCAGTCATACTCATTGAATCTTCTGTGGCTGACTTTCTTCTCATTCTTCTTACCATAGTTGTGCTATTGCTGTGTTTGCATCATTGCCCTGTAGTCCCTCCATTTTTATATGTGCTCTCTGTCCAGTTGATTTACTTATCTGTGCCTTTTCTACCCAGAAAAGTTTTTATTTTTGTAATAAAACTTGACCTAAATAGCCCACTTATCAATAAAGACAAAATTTGTCTTTTGGCAAGTTTATCATTATGCAATGATGTCAGAAAAAAAATAAAAATAAACCCAAATGTCTCTATGGACTTGGCCCACCCTGCATTTTTGAAGGCTGCCTTTCTTGATCTGGGGCTCTTTCACTGTCTCTTTGTATTGGCAGGGACTGAGGATTATTGTGGTTTTCTTTTTCAGAGCTAGATTTGGATGCTCCTCCAGGAATGAAGAACTCTCCCAAGTGGAACGGTGATACTACTAATGACTCCTTCACCAACAAGTATGGCTGCCACGTCATAGGCCATATCAATGACTATAGTGCTCTTAGAGAGCAGACTGGGCAGGGCAAAGAGCTGGTCCAAAAGATCCTGTCTCTTCTGAGGCCCACATGTGACTTCCTGGGTCTTGAAATACAGATCTCAGAGGTGGTCACATCTACAGTTCTTGGGTTCACCTTTTCTTTTTGCCCTTTGTCCTTGATTCTACTTCCTTCTCTAGTATTTATTTTTTGTGTTCTGCATCTCCCAATGACAGAGAAACCTTCTTCCAATTATCCTAGCCAGACCCTTGCTTCCCTATCTCCTGATTTATTCTAAGTTCTACTCTGTTGTAGATAAGGCCAACTAGATATCCTCCCTTGGAGTCACAGAGATGTATGTGCAGTATTGTCACCATCCTCAGTAGAGTATTTGTTAGGCATAACTGTCCATATGGTGTTGAAATCACCACCCTCTGATAGTTTATTATTTATTGCCATCATGCTGGCTCATGTGGACAGATTAAAATAAATCAGATGGACAGATACTGAGGGATCTGCATCCATAAAGGTCTTGTGGATGGAAAGAGTATCTAGCCACCAAAGGATTTCTTTTTCCCCAGGGAAAAATGGGAGGGAAGCAGTCTACAATGCTTCTCAGAGTGCTTCTCTGTTGAGGGATAACAAGGGCCATTGGCTGTGTTGTCTCAGTCACCAGAAACCCATGGATGTATAGACACTGCTTTGACTCCAAGGAATGCCCACTCTGGAGCAAGACACAGATCCCTGTTGATAATCCAACTGAGGGACCACAGACCCAATGTGAGAAGTCATGTCTTGTGCCTTGAGGACACTGTTGCAGAAAAGTCTTTTTTTGCAGGTGAGGAAGGTAATAGGCTTATAGGGGACATGACATGGGAATGAGCTTTGACAACCTTATGTTGGGTGTCCAGGTCGAGGAGGCATCCCAGGTAAAGGGATCAGCACTTCAGTCCTGGGACCTCAAAGTGATGAGCCAGGATTTTATAGGTTCCATAAGCCCATGCTTTGTGCCTCACTTGGAAAAAAGTTTGAGTTCTGGGCATCTCAGTGTCCTGAGCCTTGAGATATCTAAGCTTCAGTGCTATCCATTGCTACCTTCCCCCTTTCCATAGGAACCAGGCAAGAAATGTTTCCATGAGCTAAAAAGCAGATCCAGTGCCTTGCCCCACATCCTAGAGAAAGCAGCCCCCGTCCTGACCAGGTTCTGGTGAGCAGCTTTACCAAGCTTCCTTGGCCCTGGGCTGCCTGGCAAAGTGCAAAGAGACCAGTGTCATCTTCTGGTACAAACCCTGCTCTTCTGCTCTGAAAGATACTGTATTCTAAGTTCCAGTGCTTTCTGAAGGTCAGGAACCCCATGGGTTGTTAGAATGTGCTGGACCTTAGTGGAGCATCCTGAGGGAGAGACGTGATCCATGGTGGCTGCTATCATTGAAGCTCTGATTACCTTACTTCCTCCTCACACCCCAACCTCCAAGATAACACTTCAAAGAGAAGTCAAAAAATGGAGAAGCACTGACATAGACACCCTGGTAATCCATAAGTGTCCACTTCCAATAATTCTGAAGTTTGACTGAGCTGAAATTCAGGGGTCTTTGAAGCTTCTCCAGTCCTCAGGGCTGCTTGGTCAAAAGATCAGAGGACGTCACTATGAGCCTGCAGCTTCTTTAGGTCATATCCTAGCATCCCAACACACCTTTGGAATTTTCATGTCTGCTAGTCTTGGGGAAATGCAAACTCCCTGAGGAATTGTTCAGATATCAGATTGACTTTAATTGCCAACCCTGGGGTGGGCTATTTTCTAGATCCCCTCCCCAGTTTCAAGTTCCACATTAATGTTGCTGGTACGTACGGTCTTCAGGGCAGCCCTGTGTCTGAGGCATAGTATCTCTGAAATTCCAAGTCCTGTATAGATAGGGTGAGATAAAACTTGTACAAGGGCTGAGTTGGAGGTCTTGTTCACAGTTGGGAGTTTACTGCAGGGCTGGGTTAGGGTCTCTTTGACCACAGGAATGTAGACCTGTGCTAGTCTGAGTGGTGGCTGTGAGGTTCTGAACAGTCCTATCTGTGGTCTCTGTATCAACTCTTCTGAACTGGAGAATTGAAAGGCAGTAATGTGTGTGGGGCGGGACTCAGTCTAGGAAGTATTGAGAAGATGTAGAGTTCTGCTTCCAATTGGTAGGAACCACACAGCACAGGGTACATTCGATCTCTAAAGTGCTGTCTGAGAGTCTGTCCCTCTTCCCCAGGATGAGTCGATGGAAAGGGAGCTCGTTGATCTGCAAGCCCAGGTGTCACAGCAAGACAAGCTCCTTCAGAGTGCAGTGGAGCACCTGAAGTCCACCCAAGAGGAGAAGGAGAGCACGGACAACTTCATCATCATGCAGCATAGGTGCCCCTGAGCTGTGGAGCAGCAGAGGAAATGGTGGTCTTGCACATGCCCCACTTGTGCTGCTGATGAACAGTTACCAGAGAGACACAGGAATGTTGGAAAGAGAGAGTCCGATGTTCTGGGCTCAAACCTCCTGTGCAAGGGGTACTTGTGGGTGCTGAGGGAGGGAGGAAGGGGTCAACAGGAGACGATGACTGAGGGATCAGAAGAAAATCTTTAGAAAGCATATCCAGCAGCCAGGGCACAGCTGGTAATTCCTGCTTTGTGGGGCTCTTTTTTGGTTTCAGTGATCAGGATGCATGGTGTGTGGAAGAAGGCAAGGACTAACTTGGAGCTAAAGAAACGGTTGCACCTTTCACAGTCACAGAGCCTGCTTCAAACACATCACCATCTGTCATCAGATCTGTAAGTGATCCTGACCTCCTTTGACCTTCCAGAGGAAACGTCTGGTTCACTAGACATGTCTCAGCTCCTGGATATCCTGCTTCTATGATTCCATCTCTTTGCTTTAGTGCCACCTCAGTTGCCTCCCCTTGCTCTCCCCTTGTCATCATCTCTCCTCTTTAAACCAAATTTCACTCCTTGATGTCAGTCAAGCAAGGAGACAGGAGAAATGCAGTTCAGTTTATCCTTGAGGGAAGATACTTTGAAATTCTGGCTGTGAATTAGTGTCTACAAAAAGATTTTGAGGCCATTTGTGATTCTGGACTTTCCTGAATTTTCTGAAAAACCAAATAAGGCATAGCTTCAAAAACTGACTTCAGCAAACAATATTATGTTAAGAACAGCAATTTGATTTTCATACATCATTTTCTTTAAAAAAATAAAGGAAAATCAACTTCATCTCATTGATAAAAAGAAAAGTTAATAACAAAACACTGAACTTTAAGGGAAAAGCTTTAAAAATATATGTACCAGATAGTCTCTACATTTACTTAAATGCTTAGTGCTAATAATTCACTAGAAATACTTTGAAGCAAAACTTGATGAGTAACTGAATGCATTCTACTGTTATGTACAATTAGAACAAATAAAATAAAATAAATTAAAAAATCAGAATTAAAACTTTACATTTAGAAAGTAAACATCAGAAGAGTTGAGAATTCTCCTAGGAATATTCCTAAGTTGAATGCTGAGAGCCTTGAACCCTACAGTGTGATCAAGGAGATGCTGTGTTTTAACTAACACTTGTTTTCTAATTTCCTTTGGTTCTTCTCTGAGGGTTGCTTTCTTTCCTGAACCTCTTTAGCACAACACTTATGATTGCCTCTGTACAGCCTCATGCTATCCCTGCCAAGTGAACCCAGCAGTCTCCAGGTCCCACTGGATCCCTCCAGTGTGCAGGCCACCCTCTCTTCTTCCTGACATCTGGTCTCTAATGCCAGGCTTGTCACTAATTGGTTGTACGCTTTTTGCTGGCCCCTTGGTCTCTGTGAGCTGCTCCCCTTCATCTGTAAAAGGTGGAACTAGACTTAGATGATCTCTGAGGTCCCTACCAATTTGAACTCTTCTTAAGAAAACTGGTACACACACTTAACAGGGGAATTTTCCCCAATATATCCTCTCCAAATACCACAGGCTGTTTCTACATGTATATGCTTGCTTCATACTTCATCCTTCTTTTCCTGGAAGATGACAAAGTCCTTTATTCCCTTCAAACCACATAACCTGTAGCATGAACGGGTTCATGAAAAAGAAGTTGTAGGATATGATCAGGAAGTATGCAGTGGGGCAGTGGGGCATTGGCTGTGGCAGCAGGGATTTGGCTACACAGGGTGGCTCACCCTCTAATCTGGAACCTGGAATTTCCTCTAGACCCAGTGCATCCCCTTGGCTCATCTTCTTAACCACCTCCCACCATGATCCTACTTTACTGAATACTTTGCCCTCATTCCAACCTCGGGGCACCATCAACAGTGTCTGACACTTCCATCTGAACAGGGTTGTTTTATATTTCTTGCATGTAAAATCCTTAAGGGCCCTTCTATGCACTCCAGTCTTGATATCCTTGCCTTCCTGGAGCCATACAAGAAGCAAAGCCACAACAGGTCCCTAAAGCATAGGGAAGCCTAGGCCTACCCCCCATCTGAATAATTGCCTATCTGCTGAGGAGCATCTGTCCCTATTCCTCCAGAGCTGGTGCAGGTCTGGAGTGGTGATCAGAGATGTGTCCTACCAGGGTAGGCAGAAAGGTAGAATGACTTCCTGGTAGTGATGGAATACCAGCAGCCAAATACCACCAGGCACAGCACTAAGCAAAGACCACCTAAGACTGCATGGTCAACCTCATGACACTGATTCTGAACAGCCTCAGTGGAACACCTGCCACAGCACGGTTCTCACCTCAGCAGCTCTCCTCAGATCAACTTTGGGGAAATAATTGCCTCCTGCACATGGATCATGTGGTCCCAACATGGATCTCCTTGGCAGTTCTAGAAGCACCCTACTAAGCAGCAGTGAACTGCTAGACAGTGTCAGTGGAACTCAGCAAGTTCCTTTTACAGGTTCATACCTGACCAGGTAGCTCCTCTGGGCCAAGCCAGGGTGGACTTTTCACTGCCCTAATAGCCTGAGCTCTTTGAGTCCACGTGGGGAAAGAGATGGGGGACTTGATAAGAGGCCCTCTTCATTCTTAGCCTAGCACAATCTTCTTCTATTAACATATTCTCCAAATTTTACTGTCCCCCCCCCCATTAAGTATGTTATCCCATTTTTGTTAACCTAACTTCACTCAGGGGAATATGAGACTGATGTCCACATCAAGTCTATGCAATGTCTTACATATGGCAGCCCTCTACTTGGTTTTTAGTGGTGTGGGCAAGGTCCTAATTGTACTGAAACCAACTTTGTGTTTTTAGGTTGTCGGTAGGTATGTATACATGTATGATAGAGATTTATTCATGTTGCCATAGTCATATGTTTAAGGTCAACATCACTCATGGACAGGAAGGATGAGACTTGAGTAATAGTATTTCAGTGGCTAGTAAAGCAAAATTTGTATAGAGAAATAGTTTCTTTTTCTCTTTCCTTGTTTCCCACTTCCACATCAATCCCCAGAACAAGTGTTAACAATACAAAATAAAATAAGCCAAACCCAAAATAACAAAGGCTGAATGTTTTCTCTGATAAGTGGATGCTGATCCATAATGGGCAGGGGGTGGGATAGGGAAAATTGAAGGGGCTTTGGACTGTGCAGAGTGGAGGGGAAGGAGGGGTGTTGGTGTGGAGGTGGGAAGGATGGTGGCATGAACTAGACATTAATACCCTATATACAAGTATGACTACGCTACCAGTGTGACTCTACACCATGTGCAGTCAGAGGATTGAGAAATTTTGCTCCAATTGTGTACAATGTGTCAAAATGCATTCTGCTGTCATGTATAACTAATTAGAACAAAATTAAAAGTAAAAATTTAAAAAAGATTATAATTTTTTAAAAAGAATAGAAAATAAAGCTGTCACAAAGAAACTTATAGGTTAATTCTGAAGTCTAAGTTTAAAAAATCACATTTTTCCTGTGTCATTTTGTAAAAATTTCCAATGTAAGGTATGACGGAGTGATTCTTAAACTAGATGTGCCTTACAGTTTTCACAGGGAAGGGCATATTTTGCTGCTTGTTTTGTAGCCTTAAAACCCGGGAGTCAGGATGGCAAGGGAAATATATGTTTCTTTTCATTCTGGGTTGAGCAAGATAGAGGAGAACATTTTCTTTGACAAATCTCTATCTTTGATAACTCAGTGGGATGGAAAGCTTTTTTAAGAACAGAGGGCAGAGTTGGGGGAAAAGGCAGGAAATACCCAAGTGTATATTTAGCTAGGCTCTGTTAACCAGAAATGTCTCAGTGCAGGTGCCTGTGCAGTGGCCATCAGAGCCGGGGCAGCCCATCAGCCTCCATCCTTAGTATAAAGAAGGTCAAAAGTTAAAAGTATTTGAAGCTTTCTTTTTCTAAGGGAGTCTGTTACACAATCATTTGTAGGGATTGTGGGAGCAACTTCCTGGGCTGCAATACCAAACACTTTAGTGGGTGGGGGTCTCTAATCTAGGATCTGCATCTTCTGTATCTCATGTGATTCTGATGCAGACACAGTTTAACACAGTGATAATTCTGATTCAGGTGGGCTGCAGAACAGAGTTTAACACACATTGTGTGTATCATTGAGTCACAACAATAAAGAAATTTATTTAATACCTTAATTGAAAATCACATCAGTCCATACATTTTGAAATAAAAATCTTAAAATATTTGTTCAAAAATTCTTGTGTCCTTCTGCATTCCAGAATTAAAATAAAGCTATTACTATAAAATTATTTCCTAGTAATAGTTAAAAGTGAACACGGGCAATGACAGCTTGAGCAAAGACTCTAAATCATTATCAACAAAACCATCACTTTTGAGCAAAGACTCTAAGCATTATCAACAAAACCATCACTATTACCAGTAGCCACAGCAGACGACCCTTCAAGAGACCTCTGAGTGGAGACATGGCCACTCATTTGGGGAGTATGAAGTCAATCTGTGTTTTCACACTCAGGTGTTTTAGGTATTTGCATCAGTGTTTTGGCTTTGAAATACCAAGAAATTTGCTGGCAGAATTAACTGAGTGGTTGGAAAGTCCTCAGATCCATTCAATATCATTTAAAGATAAAGCAGCCAATGATAAGGACCTCTGATACTGAGGCTATTCCTTCCTTTATCTCTGTGCTTCAAGGGCTGGTAGCCTTGATAAAATAATCAATGATCACAGGACAATTCAAATACTAATACTTCTGTCAGCTTACTAACTACCAAGTTTAGATGTCAACAACAACATATTTCATCTTAAAGTCAGAACTGGTGGATACAGTCCCCAAGTTACTTTAAGAAAAAACTTTTTAAAACTATTGTATTTCACCTTTTGCGATTGAAGAAAAAGAGCTCTTTGAATTAATTTTTAAAAAGGTGATGGCAAAATATTCTTGAGGCAGATTCTCCAGTATATAATTTTCTCAAAAAACTGTATTCTTTCCCTATGTGTGGTAGAAACAGAACTCATTCTGTAAGAAAGAAAAGGGAAAACCCACAGTCTATATGACTACCATTGTCTTCTAATTTTCTCTAATTCAAATAAAATGCATGGAGAATTCTGTGAGGAAAATAGAATGAAAATCCCATAATATAGAAAAGAAAACAGGACTTGGACCTGCTCTATCACTTAAAATACATATTAGTATCTCCTGACCTGCTGACCTAAGACCTTCGGAATTTACAGAGAATTCACGTTCCTCAGATCTCCTTACTGCTGAGGTGAGTGAGAGAGGCACTAGTGATGGTACTCCATTGCTGCAGTAACAGATTTCCACAAACCCCATGGCTGTGAAGAACACAAACCCAGTTATGTCAGAGTTGTAGGTTCGGAGTCCACAGAGGGTCCCACTGGCCTAAAATCACTGGGGATCAGGGTTGCCTCACCCAGTGGAGGATCTCGGGCATATTCTGCTTTCCTGCCTTTTCTGGCTCTAGAAGTCACCCACTCTTGGCTGGTGACTGCTTCCTCCATCTTCAAAACTGGCAACAGCTTGTACAGTGCCTGAACCATCACTGTAACTTCTTTCTCTGCCTCCTCTTCCATTTTAAAGACCCACGTGATTACTTGGATTTTGTGGATTACCCTGTGCCATCCAGGATGGTCTCCCCATCTCAGAATCTTTAACATAATCCCAGCTGCGAAACCCCTTGCTAGACAATGAAGCATGTTCACAGGTTCAAAGGAATGGGAAGAGAATCTCTTGGGGAAGCCATTATTCTGCCTGCTACACACTCTTTATTTCATGTGCAAAGTAATATTGGAAGTAAAAATGGAAAAAAAAAATCTTCTCTAACTTAAGCCACATTAGTAAAATTAAGACAATACCTCAAAGCATAGTCTTCAAAAGTAACTCATATTAAGTTCAAATTTAAGCCCTAGAAATTCTCCACTATGACTTCATGATTTCCCAAGTATTAGATTTTTTCAGATGTGGCCCTTATTTCTTCAAAGGCTGACTTTGTCTGCAGAAATCTCATCTGAGACTAGGAGCACTCAGTGAAGAGGGGCGGTAGAGGCAGGTTTGGTGTCCCGGGAAGCCTGTTGACTTTGGCTCTGTATACTTGAGGAGGTCTAAATTGGGCAGTTATATAGTTTTCTTTGGGTCTGCCCTGGTTGTCTTCCCTGTTGATTGCAATTCCTGTAACCATTTACATCCTGTTATGCCCCCTGGGTACCAAGAATGTCTCCTAGGGAATGGTTGTGGATTTACATTCCTGGGGGAGAGGGCAGGATTCTACCCAGAAGGAACAGGAAATTCCTGACTGCTGGTCACTGAATTCTCAGAGCACTTCCCAGTCCTTGGGGCTGCTGTGGAAGCTTAGCTCTCAGGTGCAGTCTTCTTCCATGGTCTCCTCAAAGGCAGCTGTTGACCAGAGAGAAATATATTTTTGTGTCAGGTGCAAAATATTCCTTCATCTTCAGCTGGTATGTGGACCACCTCTTCCTGTGTTGGTCCACATGGGAAAGCCCACATAAAGCTATGGGGTCAGGAGTGGCAAGAATAGGAATGGGGAGTGGGAACAACAAGGCTGGCAATGAGGGCTGGGAGGAGGAGAGGAATGGGGACACTGTGAAGGAGTTTGAAGTCTCAGGGTTCTGTTTTCAGTCCCAGAAGTGTACCACCCAGTATCTCTTGAACTTACCTGTTGAATGATTGGCTCTCAACAGGTATTCTTTGAACCATGTTGTTTCAGTTGACTTTCAGAAGTGAGGGGCTAGCAGTGATGACAAGCATGGAGAGATGTATTAACTATGTCAAGCAATCATAGTAGACAAGATAACCTAACATATCCATATCCCAGTACCTGGAACCTGTGAATATGTTACTTTCCATAGCAAAAGAGAATATTTGTGATCCAGTTAAGGATGTTTGGATGGGGAGATTATCCTGGAGAACCCAGTTCATTCACAATTGTCTATGTAAGTGAAAAAGTCATCAATGTAAAATAACAATTCTGCTGTAAATGAAATAAGAATATAGTTGATTCTGAGCCATATATTCTGACCCTGGATTCACATTACCCTGAATGTGGTCTACCACCTCAGAAAAGGATAAATGAACTTTTGTAGCCACAGGACCAAGAAGGTCAGAAATCAATACATTTGCCAAACATATTGATTTTGACATTAGATAGATAGACTACATCAGAACACAAACATCTCTTCTAATGGCATTATTAGTTTTAGTGTTGGTGGAAGCTAGAGGTCTGCTAAGATTAATGATATATTCTGAGAATTTTATCTAAGAGTCATAAAGATGTTAGGCCACATACAGTGGTTGAAAGTAAATGGTTATTAAAGGAAGTGAGATAACCCAAGATAATGTTGACTCAACCTACAATATTCCATCTCTCCACAATCATGATGTTCTACTCAGCCAAGTCCAAACAGTGTGCACGATCTTTAGTATAGAGTGAACTTCTTCAGAGAACTTCAGCTCCACCAAGGGTTGAATGAATGTGTCAGAATGATGTGACTTGGGAATTACCTGATCACCCATGACTGGCTTTGAAGAGTGATGGGGACTATAAAGGCAAGGAACGTGGGGTAGACTTTAGAAGTTGGCAAGGATACAGTGGCCCTCATGGACTCTAGAAAGAAATGCAAACTTGCCCACAGAACATCAATGCAGTGCAGTGAAATTAATTTTAGACTTTTGATGTTCACAACTATAAGATAATAATTTATTTGACATTGATGTTTTGGTGACTTGTTACAGCAGCAACAGGAAACAATAAGATATTTTAAAACTATTTCTAGTGGCTATGTTTTTCCTCAAATTCAGAACAATTGGTTTTCCTGGAAGATAATTTTTTTTCCAGTTCTTGTTGGAGATTGTTGAAATGATACTGGATATTGTAACAACCATTGTCACACAGTAAATCTAAGTCTTCTCCCCATTTTCCATCCTTTACAAATGTCTGGTACCAGCCAACAGGTTGTGCACAGTTGTGTGTTTGTGATGTGCTTAGGGAAGTTTACACACTGTATTCATAATGTTCTCTACAAGGATGGTTGCAGAGTGTTGGGAAAATGAGGGTCCTTTATCACATCCATGTCACCCAGCATCTGAACTCTCTGCCATGTATGAGGAATTTTTCACTTTCTGAAACTTTAAGAATCAAATGCTTGCTTCCTTCACATATTTGGGACTTTGGAAATATACCCAATTTATCATAAACATCTCTTACAGCTTTTGATGTGAGTTGGGAGATTCAGGGGCAGATACCAGGGAAATGCAACCTGGACCCTTCAGGTTAGGTCCCAGTCTCATGGCCCTTAATTTAACTATGTCTAGGGGCAGCAGTTGTCATGCTGGGATTGGTGGTGTCTAGTGTCCAGGGCCATTTGTGTCACCTGTTCAAGTCATATGGTCTTTCACTTTAATAAATCATTTGTGTCCTTTCCAGAGGATATTGGATTGTTTTTGTCTCTATTTGATTGAACTTTGTCAATATAAATTAAAATGCAGAAAGGCCTGAAAAATATTTGAATGAATGAAGACACTGGGCCTCAGAAATTACCTTAATCTTACCTTGATTTCTTTAAATGACTATATTGAAGTAAAATTGAAACTTCATTCTGACCCACCAGAATGAACATATAACTAGGGACTGCTGAGAAGGATAGAACAAATAAGACAAATGAGTAACTGAAAGAATTCAAAACCACTTTGGTCTTTGCTTCCATGTTCCCCTGTGAAAGCTCCCTTCCTGCATCCCCTAGACACATACCCTGAACCAGCTCCAGTTTGGAGCTGCCTACTTCATGAGTCACCATTTCCTCTAATAAAATGTTTAAAATTCCATTGTACCTCCGTTTGTTTGTACATTTTTGTCACTCCTCTTCATTTTCACAGCCTTTTTCTCTTTTACCCTGATGATGCTTTTACCTATCAAAATTCCCTTAAAACAGTCTATTTCAGACTATATCTGCAGACTCCATTTCTATTCTTTTAATATTGAACCTTTATCTTCTTCCTTCTTTCAAACTAACAAATGATAATT
Organism: Sciurus carolinensis; assembly: GCF_902686445.1. Classification (NCBI taxonomy): domain Eukaryota; kingdom Metazoa; phylum Chordata; class Mammalia; order Rodentia; family Sciuridae; genus Sciurus; species Sciurus carolinensis. The sequence continues at coordinate 122,232,251 of NC_062213.1, forward strand.
TTATACCCTTATGAGATAATACTCCATTTCTAATGGTGAGAGAAAAGAAGGAGAAGGTGGAAAAGAAGAAGGAAGAGGAAAAAGGAGAAGGAGGGAGAAGAAGAAAGAAGGAGGAGGGAGAAGAAGAAAGAAGGAGGAGACAAACAAGACAAGGAATAAAGGAAGATAGCACCTTGCCCTTGGAAACCTGCCAGGTGCTCCATTCCCTTCCAGACTCCTCCATGATTCTAATTAATATAGTCATGTCCCCATTCAATACAATGGCAGCCCTTCCAGAATGAAGTTCAACCACCCATGCTGTCTGCCTGAAGTTACAATTCTGCATTTTTCTCATTCCCTGCCTCCTTCATGAGCAAGTCTTCTAACCTGGTTCTGAACCTAAAAAGAAAAAAACCCACTCTTCATACTGTTTTAAAAAATTAATTTGGAGGTTATTAGGTTGAGACAGCTCCAGTACCATGGGTTCCTATGGAAGCAAAACAAATCACAACTCTGTGAAAACAGAAAAAGAAAGAAGATTATTTATTAGACACCAACAATTACCTTGCAACTAGGAACTTTCCACTTTAACCCAATATTTTCTTGTCTTTCATTAACGCCTTAAAAGCGATTTCCCTGGTGCCCATTCAGTGGAGTCCTGAATCTCTTGCCAACTGGGCTATTAACTGATGAATCAATGCTTGTGCAAATAACTATTTAAAATTTTAATGTCACCAACTTTATCCTTGATTCAAACAGCAAAAACCTCATCTTCCTATTCCTTATGTTAGCCAGCATCTTCATTTCCTCAATCTTCATTTCAAACATTCTGTGCAGTAAGGAAAAGAAACAAATGACCATGAAATACTACCAGAATGGACAAGGAAGGATATGCCAGAAAGCCCACCATCTGGTGCTGTGAGAAATAGCCCTGAAATTGCATAGACACATGCATATGGTAGAACTGGCATGCACTGTTCTATAACCTTTGTCTTTGAAAGTTTCAGATTGTTAGAATGCTTGAACATAGATTTTCTCTCCTTGGTGTATAATTCAGGGAGAAAGGTTAAGAATCTAACCAAACATGCAGTAAAGATTCTTCATCTTTGCTGTTTTAAGTCATCAGATAATATTTTATACTTATTCATAGGACATGTAACAATAATTTAGTACATCTATACACAAGCAATGATCAAAATCAGGGCTATTGCCATTTCCATCCCCTACTAAATTCAACTTTTCAAAATACTAATTATGTCTCTTGACAACAAGATTGTGATGTAATTAATAACAGATATCTATGAAATCCCAATATATTAGAAAGTCAAATAATATCCTCTTAAATAATACAAATCAAAGAAAAAAATAACAAAAGAAATTGAAAAATACTTCAAATTTAATGACAATGAAAGGAATAAATACTAAAATTTGCAGCTAAATTGGTACTTAGAGGAAAATATATAAGTTCATGTCTGTATCAGAGAAGACAGTTTAAAACCAATGATCTTAATTTCTATCTAAAGAATCTAGAAAAATTCAAGCAAATTAAATCCAAAGTAAATAGGACTAAGAAATCATAAAGAACAGGAATCAATGAAATAGAGAACAGATAAACTACAAAAAAAGTCAATTTTTGGAAAAGATTAATAAAACTGATAAATACCAAGCAAGATTAATTGAGAAAAATGATAGAAAATACAAATCATCTTTTGATGATATCCATAAATTCTACAGACATTAAAAGTAAGATAATAAAAGACTATAATGAACAACATTATGTCCAGAAATACAACTTAGGTGAAGTTGATAAATCTCTTGAAAAATATAATTTTCCAAAACTCACAAGACGAAACAGATAGCAAGACTATCCCTCTATGAAAAAAGTTACATTCATAATTTGAAAATTTGGCACAAAGAAAATTCTAAATCTCAATGATTTCAGATTGAATCATTATATTTATTTAAGGAAAAAGTGATATAAGCATTCACGAATTATTTCAGAAAATAAAAGGAGAAAAAAATTCCCAACTTATTTTTTAGTTAGGTAAAACTCAGATACCAAAACCAAATGGAACATGCCCAATACCAAAAGATCGGATAACAGCAAAAAAAGTGCACAATTATTTCTCATAAACATATGTTCAAAAAATCCTCCACAGGGGCTGGGGAGATAGCTCAGTCAGTAGAGTGCTTGCTTCACATGCACAAGGCCCTGGGTTCGATCCCCAGCACCGGAAACAAAACAAAACAAAACAAAAACTCCTCAACAATAGCAATCAAATATAAGCAAGTCAAATCCAGACATATGTAACATGAAAATAATTGATCCCAACCAAGTGTTAAGTTTGTTCAACATTTGAAAATTAATGAATGTAATAAACTTCAATAACAGAACAAGGAGAATATACAAGATCAATTTTTTTTAAAAAGTGTTTGACAAAATTGAAACTTATTCCTGACTTCTTTTTCTTTTCATTTCTTTCTTTTCTTTTTTTTTTAGAAGGAAATTTAGAATAGAAGGAAATTTTTCTCACCTGACAAAATGCATCTAAGAAGAACAAACAACTAATATGGTTAGTAGTGAAATACTGAATGTTTCTCATCTAACCTCTGGAACAAGGTTAGAATATCTTCTCTCAACATGTTGACTTACAAACATGCAGGATATCTTAGTCCACAAAATAAGGAAAAATAAAGACAAGCCAAGAGGAATAAAATGTGAAAATGAAGATGTTAAACCACTTTTATTTATCAAAAATTAAAATAAAATAAAACTATGTATGTAGAAAATTCTAAGAAATCTTCTCAAAAGTGTTGGTATTAATTTGGGATTTTTACAGGGTCATGGGATTAAAAGTTAATGAACAAAACCCAAAAGTTTTGACAAAGGAAGAGATAAAGCATGGAAAAGAATTGGACGACTTATCAAAAAAGTTATTTTTTCTTTACATCTGCTGAGTTTCCAGTGTTAGTTGAAAAACTTCCCAATGCCAATCTTATTCAAATACTTTCTTAAATTATCTTGAAATTAGTATTTGTGGCTTTTTTTTTTTTTTTTTTACATTTTAAGCTCACATCCATTTAGAAATTCTTTTTTGAGTCTGATGAATCAGTGCTCCAGCATTATTTCCTTCCAGATGGCCATCTAATTGTGCCAGAATAGATTATTTGTTAAAAGTTATTATTTCCTCCACTGATTTGATATATCATTAGCATATTTGTTTATATGCCAATATCATCATATTTTTGAAGTTCATGAAGTAGAATTGTTTTATTCAACTTTTGTCATGGTGACCAAAGTATCTGACAAGAACAACTTAGAGGAAGGAAAGTGCCTCTGCAGCTAGATATAAATGGAATAATTTGTCATACTTTTTTTGTTATCTGACTCCTTTTACTCACCATAACATTTCTGAGATTCTTTCATGTTATTACTAGTATCAGTAGTTTATTTTTTCATTGTTGAGGAGTATTCAATGCAAAGGATTATGATAACTCCTTTTTATGCATGCACTTGTTAAAGGATGTTTTGATTGCCTCCATTTGGGAAATGCTTTGAGTACAACAGTTCTGAAGCTCATGTAATATGTCCTTTTGTAGCTTTGCTGTGCGCCTTTCTTTCTGGTGATAGCATTGAGGGGTCACCTGATAAGTGTATGTTCACCTTTATAAGCAGCTACCAAACTTGTTTTCAAAGTGATTGTAACATGTATCCTGTCACCAACAGTGGATGGGGCTGCAGTTGTCCTAACTCCTTGCCAAAACTTGGCACTGTCATTTGAATTTTAGACATTGTAATGGATGTGAGTTAGTCTTCATTTTCATTTTCCTGATGACTCATGCTTTTGAGCATCTTTTCAGGTGCTCATTGATGTTTACGTTCTCTTCTTTCAGTAGTATCTGTTGAAATATTTGATCCCTCTTTAAGTTGCTTGTCTTACTATTGTTAAGTTAGAAAATTTTATATGGCCATGAGTCTTGTCAGATACCTGAATACTATTAATCTATAAAACACAATATTATTATTAATATTGTAAATATTATATGACTTGTGTTTTCCATTTTATTGATGGAATATTTCAAGTAGCAAAAGTTTAAGATTCTCATGATATTTAATTTATCATTTTTTTACCTTAATAGTTTGTCCTTTTGGTGTCAAATATAAGAAATCATTGGCAATATAAAATTTCAAGACCAAAAATTTTTTTCTTCAGTTTTCTTCTCCAAGATTAGAGTAACTTATGTTTAATGCAGAAAATAGGTCATTTAAAAATTGGTATAATTAAGATTCTCATAGAGATTTGATAAGTAATTACACTAATCCAATTAGAACAGGCTCCTAAGAAGAAGAAGGAATCGGATGTCAAATATGGTCTTCAAACAAAACATTCAGGGCTAGGAATGTAGCTCAGTGGTAAATTACCTGCCTAGAATGCTCAAGGCCCTGGGTTTCATCCACATTAGTATCTAAACAAACAAACAAAAAGTTCAACGGAAGTATAGCATAGTCATAATACTAAGAACAGAAATATCTATTGAATACTTACTATGTTCTGTTCTTACTGCTTGAAAAATGTTAATTTATTTTTTCTTTCAGAGTAATCATTTTAGAAAGGTCTTATAATCTTCATTTCACAGCTGACAAAACTGAAGCATGGAAATGCTAAATAACTTCCCAGGGTCCTTCAACCAGCAGTAGTAAGAACTGAGTGGCAAGATGGACATGACCAAATGATGAATTATCACACTGAGAGATCAAGCCTAAAGTCTTCGTCTAAATAGAATGCAAGGGTCACAGCTTCTATAATAAGAAGACAAAGACGTATAAAAGGGAGGCTAAGGTGAATGAGTCCCAATAAGTTCGAGAAGAAAAAAATTGAGACAATGCAGAAGCACAGATAAGAAAAAAGTTAAATATAAGAAAAAGTCCTGTTATGTCTTCAGATACAAAGGACCTACAAAACCTTAAAGGAAATTTTAAACCATACATGCATGCATGCACACACATGCACTAAGGTATATCCCAAAGGAAATTTATCATTTTAAAATGTTCCATAAAGAGAGAGAAAAGAGAAAGTGCAGATTCTACAGAAAATAACAGGATTGCATAGCAGTAGTACATAATGAATAATAAAAAGCAAAAGGTAAGAGGGTATTATGTTGTAAAATTGATTACAAATAATATAACTGTGGATTTGATTGCAATTTTTTAAAATTAAGAGATTCATAAAGTAGAAGCATAAAGTGAAGTATGTTATACTAATCTCTTACAAAAGTTTCAGTTGATGCCAACAAAAATTGCAAGATGTTGAGGAAATGCTATTAAAGAAATTACTCTGTAGGAAAGCTGTGTTACCCAAAGCAATTTTCACTATCCCAAAAGCAGTTCAACAGCATGTGAAAGGGAAATATTGACTAAGCAAACTGAGAGTTCTAAGGCTCTAACTCTTCTTTTCAGCATGTGTCGATATTTGAAAAATCACCAACTGGCACACTTCATTGTTGCTGTTTATGTATGTTACTATTTTCATGGCTGGTCTCTAAGATCTGAGTTGGCAAGGCTTTATGTATACAGACCAACATATATATCTCTAAAATATAGACAAAAAACCAAATTATTATTTCTCTTTTCTCAGTCAATGAAGAATCAACTTCCATCACAAAATTGAGTGTGGAGATTTGTTCCACTAATAGTGAATCAGTTCTGTGGTAGATACACTCTGGGTGTCCTGTAGTTCACTTCTATCCTGACACTTCCTAGAGAATAGGGTTAGATTCCACAGTTTTGAGTATGCACTCTTATGAGGCTGCTCTCCACTTTGGATGTCAACTGCAAGCACAGGCTGTGAGCTGTGCTTCTGCATGTGTGTGTGTATGTGTGTGTGTGTGTGAGTGTGTGTGTGTGTGTGTGTGTGTATTTATATATCATATAGTTGGTAGTTTATAAATTGGGGTTCCTAATCCCCTCCTTAGGTTTGATTTGTTGAGCAGCTCACAGAACTCAGGGAAACACTTGTGTTTATAAATTTATTGGTTTATTAATAAAAGATATTACAGAGGAAATTGATGAGAAGGCAGATGAAAGAGAGCACAGGTAAGGGAAGTTGCAGAGCTTCCGTGCCCTCTCCAGGAATGCCACCCTCAGGAGTCTCCTCATGCTCAGCTACTAGAAGTTCATTCAAACCATGCCTTTTGGGTCCTTATGTGTAAAACTGGAAATACTTTAGATGGAAGGATGTAGTGTATCAATGTCCAGGTCATCCCTTAAATGTGTGGTCATACTGCTCTAATTTCTAAAGAAGAAAAATGTTCTGTGCTGGGGCAGAGTATCACGAGTCTTTGACAGCCTGTGGATCACCAGATATGGTCATGTGAGGCAGGGTGCTTCTTGTACTAAAGACCTGATATGTGTTAGTATGAGTTAAAGTCAGAGCTCTAAATGAACAATTGGCCTGAGGAGGGTAACTGCCAAGGCATTTGCAATAATAGAAAAAACTGCCACTGTTTCAGTGATTGTGTCCTCCTTTCTGTGGGGAGCAGGCATTTTGAGGAAGTAACCACAGTGGACCTGCAGGAGACAACAGAGGACCTGTCCAAGAAAGCATGTGCCCTCCCTTCTTTTACTGGTTTCTTTCTCTTGCTGTTGTCTTTGATCCTTGTATTTTTTCAGGGTAAGGATAAGAAAATATCTTCAATCTGTAAAGATAAGAAAACCAAAAATGACAGTCCAAGGCCAAAGTAAAATCAAATCTAAGGGACATAAAAATAAATAAGCTACCCCTATGTATTCAGTAACATGAGGTTCTATACTGAATACTGTCTTCTAAAGATAATTTCCTTTGCTCTTCTATTCAATCTCTTGATAATATCAGAGATTGCTATTTATGCAAAGAATAGTATAATCTACTTAGGAAATTTTTAAGAAATAGCATTCTAAATAAACCAATTGAGAGTTACTATCAAGAGTATCTATCACTCTCTTTTGACTCAACTAAAAGGAATTGTCCTTGAAGTAACCTTATTTTAGGTGGTACTCCTATAAATTGGTAATCCATTAAAGGTTTTTATCATGTTGTTGTCATTCTCATTCACTTTGGTTTCTCAAATCTTTTTAATATGATTTTACCTTATATTTTCATTAGTAAGTAACTTTCCTTTTCCTTAGAATCTTTGTCTATCAATTTGAATTTGTTTTGTATACCAGAGATTGAACTCAGGGGCACTCGACCACTGAGCCACATCCCCAGTCCTATTTTGTATTTTATTTGGAGTCAGGGTCTCACTGAGTTGCCCAGTGCCTCACTTTTGCTGAGGTTGGCTTTGAACTTGTGATCCTCCTAGGCTGCCACTGAACTTTTTACTGTTTTAGAGTTTTGTTTTCCCAGTGTTACGTCACTGGATGCATAAAGAACCGCTGGGATTACAGGTATGTGCAACCACTCTGCCTATCCATTTGAATTTTTAAAATCAGCTTGTATTATTGTAAAATTGAAGAAATTCTGTTGATATATCTATTGAAATTATGGTATTTTATGGATCTTATAGGTAGTACTGAGAATTTAATAATATTGAGTCTTTGTAAGAAAAATCTAGTCAAGTCTGTTTTTGTGCATAACAGCATTTTAAATTATTCTTCCAATAGAGCTTGCACGGTTTTCTTATACTTTTCTCTAAGTATTTGTCTTGTTGTTGCTATTATGAATGGATTCTTTCTTCTTTCACATCTGGCAGTAGTTCTTGTATGTGTAGCAGTAGTAATAATAATAGAAAAAATGTACCGAGTATGGACCATGGTCAGGGTAATTGTTATAGTGTGGATCTAGAAATATTCCCTAACGAACTCCAGTGTTAGAAAAGGCAGCAATGCTCAGAGATGAAACAGTTTGATTATGAGAGCTGGATTGATCCATTTGATGAATTACCAATTTGAATGGACTCCTGGTTGGTAACTGTAAGCAGGTGGGACATGACTGGAGAAGTAGGTCACTGGGGGCATGACCTTGGCTATATATGTCCTGGTCCCGTCCTCTCTCTGCTTCCCAGCTGCCATGTGCTGAGCAGTTTTCCTCCATCACACACTTCCACCATAATATTTCTGCCTTGGAGCCAGCCCATGATGGTCCGAACCTCTGAAACTGTGAACCAAAATAAATTTTTCCTCCTAAAAGTTGTTCTTGCGAGGAATTTTATTTTTATCAAAGCTAACATAGTAATGTTATGTTTTAGGTCTATTAACTCAATATTCACAAATATAGGCATCAGTCAGGTCTTGTATGCAGAGGTAGAATTCACTCTAGTTACACTAACGATAAGGAATATGTTCAAGATACTCTGATAATTTATAAAATTTTTCAGGCAGGACAGAGACCCCCGTTTTGATGCTTGAACAGCTAAAAAGAAAAAAAAAATGGAGCCATGAGAAAATAAAGAAGTATTCCTGTGGACACTGCCTCTGCCTTGTGCCACTTAACTCCTTGTTGCCAGGAACCGGACTCCAGAGCTCCATCAGGACACCCACTGTGTTCACAAGAAATGCAGATTCCCTCCATGCCACTCCTTCCCCTCGTCATCCATATGCACATGTAGGTTTGTCTCTCTTGGATTCACCTCTTTGCAGAATCTGTGCTGATCTGGAAACTTTATTACAGAAGAGGTTAGAAAACATCACTCATATCTTTCAGTCTATGCAGTATTAGAAGGCATGATAAATGGAGAAAAAGACACCTGCCATAGTACACATTAGAATTGTTATAGATTCTTCATGGGAATTTATATATTTTTAATCTATTGTTTTTGAAACAAATTGATAGGTCCTTTAATATTTACACATTATTTCATTCCTAGAATCAATATATCTTGTTTGTGGTAGTTATTTTCACAACATATTATTCATTCTGATTGGGAGAGACAGTACAATATGGATCTTAATAATTAAATGACAGTGATATTTTGAAGGTTTTACTTATTTTTAATGATTTTTGAAACAATATTGATACATTATTAGCAACTATAGTCCATGGTTTACATTACAGTGTGTCGTGCAGTTCTACAGGTTTTGACAAAAGTATAATAACATATTCCACCACTGCAGTACCATATTGAATGATTTTAGTGCCTTAATTCATCTTGGGTTTCATCTATTCATCCCTTCCTCCACAATCTCAAACCTCAGGCAACCACTGACCTTTTTACTGTTTTTATAGTTTTGTTTTCCCAGTCTTATGTCACTGGATTCATAAAGAACATAGCTTTTCACATTGACTTCTTTCACTTAGCAGCATGCATTAATGGTTCCTCCATGACTTTTTGTGACTTGCTAATTCATTTCTCTTATTACTGATCAACAGTCTACTGTTTGAATATGCCATCCAAATATCTATCCTTTTCCAGTTTTATGAGATTTTGATTGTCTCCAAATTTTAGCAATGACAAATATGCTATAAATATCCATGAGCAGGTTTTTGTGTAGACATGTTTTCAGCTCATTTGAGTGCAATTGCCATATCATATGGTAAGAGTATTCTTAGTGTTGTGGAAAATCCACCAAGCTGTCTTCCAAAGTGACTGAACTATTTTTCATTCCAACCATTTGTTTACTGGGCATCTGAACTTTATCTTTTGTGATGTGTCAATGGAAATCTTTTTCTTTTTTTTCTTCTAGATTATCTGTCTTTTTATTATTGATTTATCTGCCATTAATGTCATCTCTATCAATTATAGAATTTTTGATGTAATGATCCAATAATAATACAGAAGCATACATCAGATAGAAAACAGAATTGTATTCAATGAAAAATATCACAGGCACACTAGAAGATATTTTAAAAGAACATATTAGGCAGACATTTTTTACACTATCTTAAGTTGAGGGAGGCTAGGAAAAATGATGAAACTCAAAAACCAGAATGACTTAAAATTTCTGTAAGGTGAAAGATACTACAAAAGTCTGTAAGAAATTATGTGCTGACAAAATTGATTTGACACAAATAGTCTCAACAAATCAATAAATGCTGAAAAATCATGCAATAAAAGAATAGCCAGGTGTAGTGGCACATACCTGTAATTTAGCGACTTGAGAGGTTAAGGCAGAAGGTTTGCAGGTTCAAGGCTAGCCTCAGATTTAGCAAGCCCTCAGCAACATAGTGAGACCCTATTTCAAAATTAAAACAATTAAAAAGGGCTAGGGTCTAGATCAGTGGTATAGCACCCCTGGGTTCAATGCCCAGCACCAAAATGATGATGATAATGATGATGACAATGATAAAAATAATAATAAAATTTAAAAAGAATAGACAAAGGATATAAGTAGGTAAATTTAGGAATAATAAACATTGGTTTTCAACTGTCAAAGGCCCGATGTTGCTAATAATCAGAGAATGCAATTTAATATGATAAGTTATCTTCTTTTCTAATGAATTTAAATTAAGATTGTAGTATTGTGTATCTTCTATAGATGAACTTATTTAAATTTAAAAATTTGAAAACTTAAAATGTAGTTGCTCAGTGCATTATTCATATTTCTGCTGCTATGACAAAATACCTTAGGAAAACAAACTTATTATGAGGAAATACTTAGGTTGGTTCATGGTTTCAGTCCATGGTCATTTGACCTCTTTGCTTTGGACCTGTGGCAGTATAACACATCATGATAGGAGCATGTGACAGAAGAGGCCTATTCACATCATGGTGGTTGGGAAACAGAAAGAAAGGGAGTGGGGGTTCCCAATATTCCCTTTAGGGCATGTCCCCAATGACCTAACTTCCTTCCACTCAATTCCACCTCCTAATGGCTCCCCCCTCTCGCAAGAGCATTATCCTGGGTACCAAGCATTAAAAACATGGGCCTTTGGGGGACACTCTGAATCCAAATTTTAGCACTCAATCACTCTAGGCACATTTCTGCTGTTCACTAGCCTGTGGTGATGAGTAGCTATGGTATTGGACTACATTTCCATTTCCAACACTTCAACACCATTCTATTAACTAATTTTGCTCTGTAGGTGGTAATGTACAGAAGTGCAAGAATTTTAAAGGATGAATTCAATATGAGCTAAGAATTCTTTTTTTGATCTAACGATTTCAATTTAAGAAACGTATCAGCACAGAAATACTTTCATGGAGCAAAGAAATATGCGTGTGTGTATTTATTTATATATCTTTGTGAATACATGTGCAGTTATAGTTACTAACATATACTAAACCTTCTTAAAGAACACAAATAAATTCAAAACACAAATGTATCATCCATTCATAAGGGAAATAAATAATGACTTGCCTACTATAGAATTCTATGCATCTATTAAAGAAAATGATTGAAATTAATAAAAATAACTGAAAGATATTTTAAAGAACATTATTATATGTAATAAATGTTAATGGGAGGAAAAGCAAGTGTTGGAATGATATGAAGAGTATGTGGCTACTCCTAATACACATGTCACAATTTCTGGAACTTCATGACATTCCCTGTAATGCAGTGAGATCCAAAGTCCTAAGAGAAACTGAAAATCCTGCTCTTCTATCAGAATCCCTCTGAGTCACCATATGACCCTGTGATTTGCTCTTTCTGTGGAAGCTCTGTCCCTCTGTCCTCTGAGGTAGGGACTTCTTACTTTCATTGCCATCCCTCACCCATCACTGAGACTACTGACATAACCAGCTATTTGCCTTTCTCGGACAATTCCTGGACTTCCCTCTTCTAACAATTCCGTATCTTAGATTCTCCCACCACAGCATAGGGACACAAAACAATCAAATCTCACTGATGCCTAGCACCCTGAGGATGCACAGCAGAAAAAGCCACCAGGCAAAATGTGCACAGGAACTGCCTCTTGCCTGGTGCACAGCTGAAGCCTCTGGAGCCTCTTTGCAGCCAGGGTTGCTTCATGGGGCTGGGGCTGTGATGTGGAGCCTGCTCTCCAGCACTGATTCAGTCACCTTTTCAACTCTTGAGGGTTCTGATGTTCCTTCTGCTGTGGGACCCCAGTGGGACAGCCATTCAGGTGAGCAGAGCAGCCCAAGAAATTTCCGATTCTTATCCGTGTCCCAGGGTGCATAGAACCGACTAAAGGGTGAGGACACAGCGGGCCTTTAAAGAGTTCTCTTGTGCTCCCCTTGTTTCTCCATTCCTTCCCCGTTCCTCAAACTGCTCTCTGGTGCCTCTAGCGGCGATCCGTGGAAGTCTGACTCGCCAGGCCAGAGTTGCCTGGCAACTCCTGAGGAAGGAACAGACCAAGGAGGGACAGACTATAGGGTCAGTGCCATGGCTGCCCACTCCCCGCGCTGGTTCTGGCCCTGATCCTCCTTTATTATCTGGGTGAGGACTTACTTTTTCACCAACTTCAATTTGACTCCTACAAAATCATCATCCCCAAGAAGCTGAGCTTCTGACGAGAGGAGCAGAGTGTGCCCAGTTCTGTGTCCTACCTTTTGCAGTTAGAAGTAAGAAGCACATCATCCACCTGTGGCCCAAGAAACTTCTGTTGCTGCAGCATCTGCACTTTTTCTCCTTCACAGAACAGGGACAACTGTTGGAAGATCACCCTTATATACCCAAGGAATGCAAAGGTATGGGCTCGGGGGAAGGGTTTCAGGACTCTGAGGCCACTCTAAGTACATGCATAAGGGGGTCTCCAAGGCATACTGAGCATCGATGCCAAACAGTATCAAAATGAGCCCCTCAAGGCCTTGTCCTCTTTTGAACATGTCGGGTATGTCCTGAAGAAAGAGTTTAGCAATCAGACCTGTGGTTTGACTGATGATGGAACAGAAAGGCAAATGGCCTAGCAGGAGGATTTGGCTAGGATAAGGGACTATTCTGGATCCTATAAACACCAAAAGTATTTGGAATTGGTCATGGTCTTTGAACAGACTAGATTTCAGTTTGTGAAGTCCAATCTTTCTCTAGTCCTGTATGATGCCATTCTTTTGACTGGGATTATGGACACCTACTTTCAAGATGTCAATATGAGGATACATCTAATAGTCTTTTGCATTACTGTTTAGGTTATATCCCCCCAAAACTCATGTGTGAGACAGTATAAGAATGTCCAGGTGTGAAATGATCAGATTATGAGAGCCATAACCTAATCAGTGGATTAATACAACAACAGATTAACTGGGTGGTAACAGTAAGCAAGTGTGGCGGGGGAAGTAGGTCCCTGAAGGTGGGCCTTTGAGGTTTATATATTTTTTCCAGTTAGGCAGAGCTCTCTTTCTGCTTGCTGGTTTCCATGTCTGGAGCTGTTTTCCTCTGCTACATCCTTCCACCATGGTGTTCTGCCTCATCTTGGTCCCAGGGTTATGGAGTTGTTTGATCACGAACTGAACCTCTAAGTTGTTCTTGTCATGTAATTTTTCACAGCAATGAAAAACTGACTAAAACACAACATCCATCATCATTTTTTAAAGTTAGTGACTTTGTTAAGTTACTGAGATAGTTTTTATTTATGTAACTTGTGCTAGTGACTACTCTTAACAAATACAAGCTCATAAGTTCTAACCATGATTTTAGTTTTGAAGTTTTACTAGTTTCTATTTTACCTTATGTAATTATATAATGGTATTTTCCATTTTGATAAAGAATTTGCAAATTTCCTAGACCTTTTTCTTGACAATTTTACTATTGTTGTTTCTTATATTTTATATTTAGTCCTATTTCTAAATATTTTTTCTGAAGAACAAAGGAGAGTCTTTGCTCATCAAATAATTACATTCCCTTGTAAATAGTATATTTCAGGTTACATTTTAAAATATTTTTTATAGAATCATTGTTTTTGACCAATATTGTGACATAAGAGATATTTGGTTGAGTCACCTCTTCCCAATATTAGTAAATATTAGCTTAATTTATTCTTGATATCTCTCTTCTCTCTCTCTCTCTCTCTCTCTCTCTCTCTCTCTCTCTCTCTCTCTCTCTCTCTCTGTCTCTCTCTCATTCTCTCTCTCTCCAGTGCTGGGAAGTAAACTCAGAATTCCATAAATGCTAGGCACAAATACTCTACCACTGAGCTACACCCCCAGCCCTTTCATTTCTTCTTTTTGATTTTGTTTCACATTTTCTTCATTTTTTGTTGATTTTTTATTGCACAAATTTAAGGGATACAACATGAAGATATACAACTTACGGTATGAAAATACAGTGAAAAGATTATTATTGATAAGTAATTTAGCATATCTGTTATTTGCACAGTCACTTCTTTTGTGTTAAGAACACTTAATATCTACTTTCAACATTTAATTATATAGTAAAATGTTATTACATTGTGAGTACAGTAATTCTATTGTATTATAGACTATAGTCTTCCTGATGTACATTAAATCTCTAGATTTATCTGTCCTCTATAACTGACTGTTTATGCTATTTGTCTTATATCTCACTACTTCTCCCCCATCACCCATGGTAACTACCATTCCACTGTTTCTTATACTTTCCTTTTCTTTAGACTCCACATAAAATAAATCATGCAGTGATTTTATTTTTCTCAGTGGCTTATTTTACTTAACATAAGTTCCTCCACATTCATTCATGTTGCTGCAAATGTCAGTACCTCCTTTTTAAAGACTGAATAACATCTCATTGTGGATGTATACTGCAATTTTGTATCCATTCATCTGTTAATGTTGCATTTAAGTTATTTCTGTATCTTGGCTCTTGTGAATATAATGCTGCAAAAAGCATGGGAATGTAGATATCTGTGGGATTGCTAGCATCGTTTATTAAAGATGCCTCCTCATAGAAGGATCATGGCACTGAAGGAAACCAGAATGTCACCTCAAAATATGCCTCTTTGACATATGTGGCTATGTAAGTCAGAGTTTTAATCCCTTGCCTTGAGTTTCCTTTCATTTTCTCCCACAAGATGTGCACTGCATGCACTAATAAATTTACTTGTGTTCTCTTATTTATTTATCTTTCATTGCAGAGATCTGTTCCAACTGGATTTATGAGAGTTGAGGTGGGATTGTATTTCCTCCCTAAAAGTTTCTGGTGATCCAGCCAGGAATTTGCAAACACTTCACTCCTCTAGAGCCTGCAGAAGCGAGCCTGAGAGAACTGATAGAAGGTGGTAAGAATTCTTACCAAAATCAGCTCTCCCAGATCTCCATCTGTATTGCCTGACTGAGAGAGGAAAGTAAACAATTTTTTCTCATTCCTTCCTTTCCAAATTCAGATTGGAGAAGAAAAACATCTGTAAAAATGTGTTACTTGAATTCGAGACTCTTGTGGATTTGGTTTGGGTAACTATTGGTTCTTGTCTTTATTCTTCCAGAGATGATCTTTGTGTTCATTATTCTTTTTCTTTTGTATTATTTGTCACAAAGAGGAGGATGCTAGGGCAGCACATCAGCACAGGTCCTGTGCTGATTGACAAACTTGCTGACTGTCTGTGGTTCTCATCAGACCAACATCTATTTAGACAAATTTGGCTGTGGGTCTCTGAGATAAAAGCCAAATGAAGTTTTCCTTTGGTCTTGTAATGTCCTGAAAATTGACTCTGTAACAGGTGAGAACACTATCTGTAAGTTACTATTAGTCAAGACTTGCAATTTTTGTGTTGTGTCAGGCAACCAATCAAAAAGTCTGGGACTCCAAGAGACAAACTGTCAAGTAACATTCCCTTTGTCTGACCATGTCAGCTTTCAGGAGAGTTTGCCTTAGAAAGACATCCCAGTTCATAGGAGGCTTGTATCATCTCAACCTTCATTGCTTAGGTATTGCAGGGAAATTCCCATCCCAGTATCACCTAGCAGGTATGTGACCAGAGGCATCCCACATACTTGGGAGGCTATGGCATCATTACACAAACACTGTCCTTAACTACCTGTGGCAATCAAAGTGCTTTCTTAGGCTGACTTTGGAGACATTTTAAATATTGGGAAGGACAGCATCATTTGCATCATTGATTGACAGCATCATTTGCATCATTGATTGACAGCATCATTTGCATCATTGAATTTGTGTAATTCTCATTGGTTAAGCCATAAAAGCTTTGTTAGTTTTAAGCTATTCTAGAGTTGCATTAAAGTGAGTGTACTTTTAAAGATTTGGGTTTCATATCTAAAAATCATTTTTCCTTTTCTTAGGGAGCTCTCATCCTAAACTACTGCCCTATTGGCGCTCATGGGGGAATCAACTGTAAAGAGGACAATGAAGAGTATAGCGGCTCACCTTAGGGTTCCCTCAACAAGACAAGTCAGATTTAGAACACAAGTTAAAGTGCATACCCACTATAAATCTTCCTTCTTCACCCAATGTACTCCTCCTCTATCCCAAACTCCCTGTCCCTGACCTTCCAGAAGATCCTGTAGATCTCTGGGCCTCTGGATTAAACCCTTCCCCTCAAAATCTGGTCCCATGGTGATTCTGATGAGAATTCAGAGGAAAGGAAGGACTGTAGGGAAAGTAGAGGTTCCTTGGAGATTACTTGATTGAGAGTTGGTGATTAAAATGCTGGTGGAAATGTGGACAATAAAGGCCATTTTGATAAGGTCTCAACAGAAATGAAGAACAAAATATTGGAAACTGTAGACAAAGCCATCCTTGTTACAAAATGCCAAAGACTGGATAAATTGTGTTCACATTCTAGGAGTCACATTATGGAGGTCAGAGAAGTGAACTAGGATATTTGCCTGAAGAAAATTCTAAGCTGCAAAGCACTGAGAGAACTGCATGGTTTCTTTCTTTTCTTTTCTTTTCTTTAATTTGGAGTCTTGCTATGTTGCCCAGGATGGTCTTAAATTCCGGAACTCAAGGGGTCCTTCTACTCTTCAGGCTCCTGAGTAACTTGGGGCTACAGGCATGTGACACAACACCCAGCAGCATGATTTCTTTAAAATGCATATAATAAAATTCAAGAGGAAAGAAATGCTTCAAAGACAATGCATAATTTAAAAGATTGGCAGAATGGAAAGATTTGACAAATTTGCAACTTAGTCATGTAAAGATGAAAAGGAATGTTTAGGAAGCCAACCAAGGACGTGGCCAAGCAACCATTTGCTAAAGGAGATTAACAAAGCTAGAATGCAGTCAGAAGCTCCTCATTAGGACAATGGGAGAAGGACCCCCACAGCATTTCAGAGATCTTTGAGGCAAGCTAGAACATTGAAAGCAAGTTTTCCAAGAGAGGTCCCCAGGTGACTTCAGCATTCACTGTCCTGTGCCACCTGGAGTGTCTGCTTGTACTACCTTGCCATTCAGGCACAATTGTCCTCAACTACTTCGGTTTTGGTTCAAGTGGTCTCAGGTGTGACTGGACTTGCAGTTCCAGAAGATATAAAAGCCACAAGCCTTGATGGCATCTGTTTTAGTCATCTTCTTTGGTATTGTGACCAAAAGACCTGAGAAGAACAATTTTAGTGGAGGAAAAGTTTACTTGGCACTTACAGTTTCAGAGGTCTCAGTTCATAGACAGCTGACTCTGTTGCTCAGTGCCCCAGATGAGGCAGAAAACCATGACTGAAGGGTGTATCAGAGGTCATCAGCTCACACTCCTCTCACCAGGGACAAAATATATACCCCAAAAGCATGCCCCCAAAGATTCACTCCTCCAGCCAAATATACAGTTGCAGTTACCACCCAGTTAATCCCTATCAGCAGATTAATGCACTGATTAGGTAAAGATTCTCAATTAGTTCATCTCTAAACTTGCTTGCATTGTTTCACACATGACCTTTTGGGTTACCTGAACTGTTACATTCCTCCCCTGGCCCCTGAACGCTCATTCCTATTTCACAATACATGATATATTTAATCCATTTCCAAGTGTCCCCACAGTTTCAACAGTTCCAGGTTCACCCAAAAGTCCAAGTACAAAGTCTTCTCTGAGACTCAAGACAAACTCTCACCATGGAAGAAAAATAAAGGAAAATCAAAAGCAAGTTACATATATTTGATATGTAAAGGCACAGAATAAACATTTCCATTTCAAAAGGGATAAATAGGGGCATGAAAAGAAGGGGTGGGACCAAAGCAAGACTGAAATCCAGCTGGGCAAACGTCCAGCATCTGGGGCACATGGCATTGTGATATTCTCTCCAAAGGGCTTGTGTAGCTCTGTCCCTATTGGCTTTGTTGGTTGCAACTCACATGGCCTCTCTTTGGCTTGTCTCTACTTAATTCCTGCCACTTTCCTCAGCAGACATTTCACATACTGGCATCTCTTAATCTCAGGGGCCTCCACTGCAGCTTTGGCTTCCTTTTCACTTCTTCACACATCACCCTCCAAGGGGAGCCCACAGGGACTCTGACCCTGTAGTACTTTGGCCTTCAAAACCTTCCTTTGAAATCTTGATGGAGGACTCCATGACCTCCTAACTCCGGCATCCTACAATCCTGCAGAAACAGCACTACATGGTTGATACCATTGAAGTGGAAAATTTGGTTCGTTAATCAGGTCCTTCGTATTTTGTTTTAAAAGGACAAGTTTGACCCCCTTTTGCTCTAGCTTTTCCCTTATCTTCACTCTTCCACGATGGAATGACACAGCAAGAAGATCTTGCCAGATGTGATCCCTCAGTCATGGACTTTCCAGACTCCAGAATTGTGAGTCAATAAATTTGCATTCATTATATATTATATGTACAGAGAGAGAGAGAGAGAGAGAGAGAGAGAGAGAGAGAGAGAGATGATTAAGGAATTGGCTTACACATTAGTCATGGAAGTTGGCAAATTAAATTCAAACTTTGTCAGGTTGGCAAACTGGAGACCTGGGGAGAGCTCATACTATAGTCCAACTCTGAAGGCCATCCTCTTGCTCAGAGCATGTTAGTCTTTTCTTCTACTCAGACCTTTAATTGATGATATGAGACCCACCCACATTATAGAAGGCATTCTTGTTACACAAAGATTAGCATATTAATTTGAATATTGATTTATAGTTTAAATATTAATTTTATTCACAAACACTCTCATAGGGACTTTGAGAATAATACTTGACAAGGTCCCTATCCAGGCACTTGATCCAGCCAAATCGACACATAAAATTAATCATCACAGACTTCATTGGGACTCTTCCTGCAGTGGCAAGGACTGTTAAATATGCTTAACAGCGATAGGTATCTTTAATGGCCACTTCCTGGACTACCTGTCCAAAGCACCATCCCATGTTAATGTTATATAGGGTTTAACCAAACACTCTTACAGTCTCTGGGGTTCCTTCCACATATTATACAATCACAGAAGGAATTCCAAAGCAGACAGAGCAATGGACCTTGCCAGCAGTACAAAGCAATATTACCTATGTCTTCCACCTATCATATCATTCCTCAGTTGTTGGATCAGAGAATATAATAATGGGTCTTTGAAATAGGGACTACTGTGGTATATATATATATATATATATATATATATATATATATATATATATATACACTTATACTACTATGTACAGATGCAATATATGTACATAGTATTAGTTCCCACTCATTCAACTGTTCTTCCCTTGTCCCATCCCTCCTCCCTACCCCTTAATCCCCTTAGTCTTCTCCACTGATATTTCTTCTATTTTATGAAAATCACCCTTTATTTCCCTTTTCTCTCTTATTTTTCTTTATTTTGGACTAGTCTTTGCATAAAAGAAAAAACATTCAAACTTTGACTTTTGGGTCTGGCTTATTTTACTTAGCATGATAGTCTCCAGTTCCATCCATTTCTCAGCAAATGTCATAATTTTATTCTTCTTTATGACTAATACTTCATTGTGAATATATACCCATTTCCTTTAATCATTCATCTTTTGAAGGGCACCTAGTATGGTTCAATAGCATAGTTATTGTGAATTGTGCTGCTGTGAACATTGATGTGGCTATAACACTTTAGTATGCTAATTTTAGATCTTTTGGATATATATCAAGGGAGATGAACATTTAATAAAATGCCACAGTGAATTTCACCATCATGTATATCCACAATACACTACTATTGCAGAAATATCAGTAGAGGAGAGAGAAGGGAATGGGGGAAGGGAGGAAGAGGAAGTACAAGGAACTGAATTAGAGCAAATTATATCCCATATCTTTAAAATTATGTCAAAATGAATCCTTATGTATAACTAAAAAGAACCAATGGAAGAAAATAAAAGAAATAGGGTCTACTGAGAGAACTGGGAAGACAATGTCCCTGCCCCTACCTTGGACAAAGTACTCCCAATCATATACTCATACCCCGATGGCAGAGACGCACCATATTTAAACACATCACAAACTAGGAGACTGCATAAAGTGACTCTGGGACCCCTGCAGGTGCACATTTCCATGAGCAGCAGAATACAATTACCTGTTTTGATGGACACAGGATCCCTAATATTGCCTCCCACAGGAAAGGAACATGCACTTCGTACTTCCATCTTTCCTTTCTCCTTTATAGAAAATTCAGAGCCTAATGGTTTCCTCTTGACTTGGACAAGAACTTCACTTGAAGCATCCTTAGCCTACATTCCTTTTCATCCAACAAAAGTCAAACAGCTCACCGTTATGTGAAGAGAAAGAAACCCTTGCTGACCACTTACATTTCTTGCTTTTTTTTTTTTTTTTTTTTTTTTTTTTTTTTTTTTTGTGGTGCTGGGGTTCAAACCCAGGAACTTGTGCTTGCTAGGCAAACACTCTATCAACTGACCTATCTCCCCAGCCCCCATTTCTTGCTTTTTAAAAGACATTGTAGAAGAAACCAGGACCAGTTCTCCAAAACCCAAATACAATTCATCATTCCCAAATGGGCAACATGGTTTACCCAGGATAGTCAGAGCCTCTGCTCTTGACCTCTGGCTTTAACCTCTGTTCTTTTAACCCCTCTTCTTTTCTCCCATGTCTGCAAAGGTTCTATCCTTGCCACTGTCAAATGCACATACATTGTGTTTGGATTGAATGGGATGGTAGTCGGATTACTCTGGTCTTATAATTTATCTGTTACTTACTAGGTAAATCAGAAAACCTAGTACTGAACAGAGCTTACAAGGAGATACACCACAAGAGCTAGACTGGGACAATGGAAATCATGCTGCTGGTTATTTGGGTTGGTCAACTCTGTTAGCACTAATATGAACATTGATACTAGGGTTAGCTCTCCTCACCCTCTATCACTAATAATACCACATCCAGCTAAGATATATTGTAGGAAGGTATCTTGTAAACCCTGTGGGCTAATTTTACCTCCAATCAGACAAAGCACCCTGACACCTTGCTTTGTGAATTTAGGTACAAATATTGCTAAAACAAATTGTTACTAGCACTACCAATCCTATTAACTTATTAAGTTGAGATATGAAGAATCACTAAGTAGTAACAAGATATATTTATTATTCAGGGTCCAACTGGAAAAACATAAAAAGGAGCACTATGCTGATATTTTGACAGAATTTAATTTAGGAAATTGGTTGAACATATTTTGGAACACTGAGGGACAATAAAAGGACAATACGTCAATGGAGGTACAGGGACTGCAGGAAGCAGGCATCACCAGGCTGAGGAAACAGTTACTAAGTTGGGATTTTCAGAAGCTTTGAAAGAGGGTCTAGTGGACCCAGGACTGAGATCCCAGGTGAGGACATGCCTGGATGGTTCTGGTACTGTAGGAACTCAGAGATACAGACTCATATTTTAGGGAGGAGCATTGAGAGACTGGTGCTGAAAGCCAAAAGGTAAGAAGCTGGAAACTGTTTCCAGCTGCTGCTGTGAGAGTTCAGGGGAGCAATGGAGACAGGAGTAGCAATAAACAGAAGGCATCAAGTCTCTTCCTCACTCACCCACCTTTCCTGAGCATAACAGCATCTGAAGAGGAACTAAGAAGTACACTAGCAGAATGTCAATGAACCTTGCCAAGCCCCAGTCACAGAAGCACAGAGAAGGGTGGATTTGGAGTTGAGCTACAATTGTGGTATAAAAGGCACATTAAAGAACCAAGAAGAAGGTTGTTTTAAGCAGAGAGGGCCCTATGGGGAAGGCCTGGAAGCAGGAAGGATGGAAGGATATTAGCTGATGGGTTGAGAGCAGAAGGGTAAGAGTGGCGAGGGATGAGCATGGAGTGGGTAGCCTAGGGCCAAAGTGTACAGAGGCAACTCTGTGTTTCTGGAATCTAAGCCCTGAGCTGGAATTCATGATTGTCATGTGCAGTGTATTCCACATACACTTTTTTTCTATTTGCACCACTTTCACTTTCATGGGCTGTCATATACTATATATGAACTCATTTTTATACTAAACCCTTTGGCAAACTCACTTCAGTATTTAAGGAATCTATCTATTTGAGAACCTGCCTTAAAATAGCAAAGGGGCAAATGGTAGAAAGATCACAAAAGCCTGCCTTTGAATCATCAGTCAATGAGCAAAAACTAATGTACACATGAGTTAGACTGAGTATCTAAAATAATTGAGGCTTAATTATAAGCCATGTAATTCATTAATTTTAAATCTTATGGAGCTCTCTATAGTCTGTGAGGCAAGGGGTGTCTCCTGTGAGTCCAGTGGAGGGAAAGGTCCTCATCCCAAGACAGATTCTTCATTTAGAAACCTTGACAGTAACAATACTTAAAACATGTAAAGCTTCCTTGATTATTTAGTTTCTTTCTAATTTCGACTTTTCTAAATGCCATTATTTTGGTCCAAATGGTTTGTTAACTTGGGTTATGATTTCTCTGAATTCCTTAAATTACAATGATAAATATGGGTGATTCCATGGTAGTCACAGTTCTATCACCAGGAAGTTAGTTTTTATGATGATAAAATACAAATGGAAAGAATGTAGCTCGGTATGTATAAAACTCTACTTACGGTCAACCTGAAACCTTATAGATATACTTGTGTTCTTTCACCCTGACCCAGAGAGTTTATCTGCAAACTGCATGCTGTTATGTTCTAAAACATAAGTTATATTGTGTCATGCAGAAGGTCCTCTCACAAAGTTAAGGAATTTGAACTATTTTTTAAGCCGGATACTGTTATCATTGAAGGCTTAGCTCCAGTAAGAAAAAAAAAATATTTATCTAAGGAATACAAAGTTTATCATACAAAATACATGTTCTGTAATAAAAAGCAGTTAAGGAGATTAGATTATTATCTCCAAATCTCAATATTCTGGTATACAAAGTGTGATTAAAACTATCATACTTTTTCAAATGATTATAATCATATGTGAATGTTATATCAGACTTTAGTCAAGAAAATAGAAATTACTTAGATATTTACAAGATGGGCTTTTATCTCAAAAATTGGTGAAACAAGTGATTTTGATTTGAAGAAACCATAAAGGAAATGATAGGATAGCCCAGACTTTAGTATAGAAAAAGCCACTAACAGCCTTAGCTTGGAGGGATAAGGGAAGGTGCTACTGGAGGACAGAGGTTCTCCTAAAACTGGAAGCACAATAAATCTGTCAGATGCAATCTGAAAACAGACAGAAACCACAGTTGAAAAACCACTCAGCAAAGATGAAGGTGAAAACACATTGGTTTCTCTCTTCCCATTGCCTTCAAAATCCCACCAATGTCTCCATTGTGCAATGTCTTGTGAAGCCAGCTGACTATAGATCAGGAGAAATGCACTGAGAATTTGTTAACTAGTCTCAAAATGAATGGAGCAAAGGAATGGAGAACTACCAGGACTACCATAATCTGCCACCAAAGATCTTAAAATCATCTGTCTAGTACCAAAGATATTTTAAAAAGTGTTTATCCAAAGAAGCAACTTTAGATTCCCACAACATGGATAATACTATCTAGGAGTATAGATGATAGAAAAGTTTTTATTGCTAGATAATCTTAAGAGATGTCAAAAATTAGCATTAAATTAATTGCTAAGGTAAATTTTTCTAGTAGGTCACTGATACTGGTTTATGCTTTTTATTACTTGTATACTCTATCTATCTATCTATCTATCTATCTATCTATCTATCTATCTATCTCCCTATCTCATTCTATGTATCTATATCTATAGATCTCTCTATAGAGATAAATTTATCTAGATATTTATCTACTTAGAGATAGGAAGATAGATCTTTATTAGATATGAGAAAGAAAATGCATAAAGGTCAATCAAGAAAGTATATTAGTAAGGAAATTTTGAAAGATAATACTATGTAGTATTAGTTGAGTTTATTGATTTATAAAGGGGAAGAATCCATCAAACTATCTGAATTATGTAAATGGAAAACATAACCAATCTGATTCCAGATGCATAAATGAAAATTAGCAAAGCCTCTCATTGAGGTGTATATATGTCATTTTAGTTGTAATGACTTTTATTCATGATCAATTGGGAAATTTGCCTACAGGATCTTGAATTCATTTCTTTTGTATACAGTGATACATACTTTCAAATATTAATAAAATTAATCTTAGAATACAAAAGTGCATCTTGTAAATATATTCTTGCTAACTAGGAATCTCTTTGCACACTGATAATGTAGCATTTTCATTTAAAAAGATGAAAATTCTAGGACTATATCTGAAATGACTAAAATTTATAGTGAGGAAATAAGTTCAGTCTTATAATATTATCAGGACTGAGCTTCAGATATAAACCAGGTTAAAGAGATCAGCAAAATAGCATTTTTCTTTTTGTGTTAATATGAAGCTCAAGTCATATACATATTCCTAGAAATTATAAAGAAAAGAAATTAGTACTGCATGTAAACTGTCAGTCAGTATAAAATACACTGTATGTATGTCTATAAAAACATTATTGCCTTGACCCATTTTCTACCAGTAATTGGACAAGATCAGGTGGATCTCAGTGGTTTTAAATTGATTTGAGCAATTGTGTAGATATGCCCTCCTATTATAGTTAGCAGCGCTTGTTTGAACTTTACAGAGAAAAATGTGAAGGTAACACTCTAGATGAAAAATTAGGTTAAGAACTTTTTAAAAAATAAATGTTTAATTAATGCAGAATAACAGCTCTGGTGGTAGAATGGAGCCCTTTATTCAAAAAGACAAAGCTTTTTAAAAATCATGAAAGACACTATAATAATCATGGTCTAGGGCTGTGGATGCTGTTCAGTGGCAAAGCACTTTCCTAGCATCTGCAAAGCCAGGGATTCAATCTGCAGAATCACACACAAAAACATGTGCATTTATTAATAAATGTAATAGTTGATTTCGAAATCCAAGGTTTTTTAAACAATTTGCAAGTGAACTTTAAACCAATAAAAGGAAGGTGATAAATGTATATCATTATCATTGCTCACATATTTTTGGCAAATGCACCCACATTCATCACCTTCTGAAAGACAGAGAAACATAGGTAAGTATTGTAACTCTTTTAACCTTTTTTTTCTTCTTGGAAAAATATAAAAACAGCAACTGAATTTCTCAAGACATTTAGTATTGCCTTAATGGGAAGACATCATTCTGTGTGGTGTGGGGAAACCTCTCAAACAATGATCAGTTTACAGCCTTTAGGTAAATTTTCTAATTTTTTTCTTTTAATTCCTTCTGTTCACTTTAGAACATTGTTTATTACTAACTACCACTAATTACATGCCACCCTAAATAGATTATTTTGTTATCGCATCTTTTAGACCGAAATGTCCTCTAATGTGTTTAAAGTTAACATTCAATGAAAACTTGTTTATATTTAATTGACCTGCCAAATGCGATTGTTTCTACAGAAAATGGATGCACATCAGGTGATTACCTTGTAATAAATGAAGGAAAAACGCAAAATTCTCACTCATTTGGTCAGATGCATTTTGCAATTTTCAGGGTTCTAGAATTTTCAGTTTACAGATATGATTGATGTGAATTTGAATTAGTTTGCAATCTTCATTTTCATTTTGAATGTGTTTTTATTGTATTTTGATTATTTTTAGAGGTTTCACAATGTCAGCCTGCATTTTTTAATAATGGAAAACTTTTTCTTACAATCTTACCAATTAAATATAAAAGACTAATGAATTTTAATGTATCTGGATAATTTATTTAATTATTAATTTTAACACTGTCTGTATCTCATTGCAATAGTCCATAACTTTTAGTGGAAAAATTATGATTTTAGCAGGAAAACACAGGAAAGTATATATGGTTTTGTGTTGAAAAGTTCAATAATTTGATTTAGACCATTTAGGAAGTCCTAAGAGAGTGTGGCAACTGTAATGGGAGGAGTGTAGTTACCTGGTTCAAAGAAGTGAAAAACAGTAAATCTCACTGGACTCTGGCTTGTTTACATTCATATTCTTTCAAATCATGCTTCATGTTTTTATTGTTGAAAATAAATTGACACTCTTTTGAGAATATAAAAAACAAATTAAAATGAGAACTTTCTTAGCTGACCTAGCACAAGGGGAAAAATGATGAGATGATGACACAAGCCTTATGTGTCCTTTTTCTCTTTCTCTTTTTCCCCTTTTCTTCTTATCTTTCTTTGTTCTTTTTTTTTTTATCCTTCCTTCCTTCTTTCTTTCAAAGTTTGAGTACTTGATGCTTCTGATTTCTGACTACTTTAGTAATAAATGCTTTACTAATTTCTCTGATATCTATATAAGTAAATCAAGTATCTAAACTGAGAGAAGTTTGTGAGAATATAACTAAAATAGTTAAAATAAAAAATCAATGAAAAAATTCTTATTTAAAAAGCCAGATGGAAAGTTTATATTTATCTCATGCAGTGGTGATGTGAGATGGAGAATTTTGCAGAAGTTGGACAATTTTTCTTGGACTGCATAAACTACTGAGAATAGAAATATTCCTGTGATGTGCTCATTCCACTAAAAATTGGAGTGAACTGAAAATAGTTCTGTGTGATGAAAGTTCTTATGGCAAAGGCATAAGCTAGAACTGGTATGAAATCCTCCTAATGTAGATATTGTGGGGATAGACGTTTGGAGTAAAGTGACATGTTGTTACACTTATACATTGTAAGACATTTTTTAAAATTCAGTATCCTGAGAGTAGAAACACTAACTTTCTTGACTCATGAACTAAAAGCAGGTGATCCTATCCTTCAGGATATTCTTATCTGTAGCAAGAAGACAAAGAGGTTGATACTACTGCTGCTGTCTTAGTCATACATATTCCTAACATTTCTTAATCATAACCTTATGGTTTATACAAATTATACACAGGAAAATGTTTCTGAGTGATTTTCTTTCCCCCTGGATGACTGTATGGTGATTGAGTTACAGCATTATGGAGTACTCTTGTCTCATTTAAATCAAGTAAATCAGAGAACTTGTCCACGATTTAAGCAAAATCGAACCTACCCTAAAAGTCTAAAATAATTTCCAGTTTAGTGTCATAGATATTTCACAATATTAACTCAGAATTTTTCTAGTCTTTCAAATAGATTCCTACATAGCTATTTTTCTACATAGCTATTGTCATGCTGTGTATCTAACCAGATTGAAGTGCAATTAGGAAATTCAAGTGAAACTGAAAATATATTAGTGGTGCAGAAAGGTTCAGCAGTGCCTTATTAGGTTATAAGGCTACAATAATGTCTTTCCAGTGTTTCTCTTGGATGTCTACATTTTGGAAATAAAACAAAGACCCACATTTCTGTATTTAATACCTAGATTTGACATTAGGTCATTGCAGGACTATTGTCACTATAATTTCTTGCATATTTCTGAAACAAGTAGAAATTACATTCAAAATATCTTTTTATGCCCCCCCCCTTTGGATGGTTAGGCATGATTTGATATAATGATCTTGTAGGATTCCTAGGCAATTTTACTGGGTTATACATTTATTGAGTATTATTTTGTGTTGGCACTAAGCTAAACACTTTAACATACATCATTGCTTCCAGTTATAGTAACCACATTACATTCTATAAGACACGTAATATTTTTAGTTTCTAGAAGAGTGAAAGTACATTAGGAATTTAAAAACCTGTTATGGTTTCATGACATGCTGAGAGCAGAGAGATCAGAATGAAAATCAAACTGAAAACTGGTTGACGCAAATCCTCATGCCATAAAGTACTATATTACTCTCCCATTAGTCCTAATTTTAAATGATAAATTTATATATTAGCAATTTTTATGTCACAATGAGAAAGTTGTTGAAATATAAAGAAAAAACAAATCAAGGATAGCAGATCAAGGAGCAAAACATGAATAAAAAGAAAATGGAGAATGGCAGAAGAAACAAGTGAAATGGGATGCCTCATTTCAGCATAGTGTCAGAAATCTTGATTGCTCTTTTATTTTAGGAATTATCTGCAAATTCAGATAGCTGTAGAAAGGTAAATTAAATCTAACAGATTTGATATGTAGAGTGCTACTCTCTACTTACTGAAACTTAAAGCAAGAACAGAATTACTGATCCTTAAACATAGATTAAACTTCAACCTCAAACATTTCTTCATTATTTTTCCTAAGGATAAGTTGACTTATTCTAAAAGTCTTAGTTTCCATTTCCTTCAAACATATCTTACAAAATTATTTTGAAAATTATATAAACATATACCTGCTGAATATATTATATGAATTAATAGATTAAATCAAATGTCCTGATTTCAAGTCTCATAATGCCTTGCTTTATTCAAGTTACTAAAGTGTGCTTTGATTTATCTTCTCAACTGCAGAAATGGTTTTATAATGCTCACTTTATGAATCACTGTATGGATGCAAAGACTTGATAGTTGGAAAATAGTCCACAAAATTGGGAGATATTTAACCATGATAATTACCAGTTCTAACCCTGTCCCTTATACAGTCCTGAGCATCTTCTTGTTATCCTAAATTACCAGACATCCCTTACCAGCTGGTCTTTCACAGAATACTCTATTTTAAAAAGTTATATCTCTTTCAGGCTGATACAATTATCAATCCCCTAAAATAAGGAATGCAACTTCATGATCCCAGGAGATTTTGTTTTTGCCTCAAATTTATTTTTATTAGGGAAAAATGTCATCCAGGGGTGCAAATTAGAGCGAAAAGGAGGACTAAGGGAAGATGGCTACAATGTGCACAGGTATGTTCCAAGCAGGGGGTGAACTTACAAGCATCACTCAGTCAGTGGAAGAGAAAATTCCCCAAATCTATCCCACCCATTTCCTCTCTGCATCTCCCTATGTCTGATCAACAGAGGAAACCTGACTATGAGAAAGAATCTGAAGAGGACAATAGTGACGTCACCTCTGATTTTAACAGTGTGTAAATTGTGTGTGTGTGTGTGTGTGTGTGCGCGTGTGTGTGTGTGTGTGTGTGTGTTGTGAATTTGCACTAGGCCAGAGTGTAGTATTAACTCCATTTATGAGTTAATTTGACTAGAGCATCATGGTTTTTACATAAACACAAAAACTTTAGTATGGCATGTTTTATTTTAAATTAACAATTATTTAAAGTGAATAAGAACTTCAAAATTTTCTGAAAAAGTATGTAAAAAGACTCAGCAAATGAATGAATGTTCCTAAGATCACAGTGTTAGGATGGAACACACCTTAAAGATACTATACATGTTCACTCAGGTGCAGACACATTGTCTTTTTTGTTTCAGGTATCTTGAAAATCTTCCAGAATGGAGAATGTGTCTTTGTAATACATTATTTCAGCACACAAGTCCAACCTAAAATCACTTATTCTGATCTAAATTTTGCAGAAATTTTGAGTTGATTTTAGTTTTTATTTCTGAAGCAACTTCACAGTGCATCTCCTTCTCTTTGATGTATTTCAAACATTAGAGGACAGATGCCAGTCACCATTTAATCTTCTCTTGTTTCTAAGCAGTCCCTACAACATCCCTACAACAACTTATCAGGTAACTATTCCCCAAGTATTTTCATTGTCTTGCTATTACTGTAGATACATTTTGAGTTTGTAAATATCCCTATATAGTGACACAGACACAACATAACATTTAATATTTGGACTCATCCGTGCAGCTTAAAAAGAGACTACTGTGTCCTGTGATAGGGACACCTAACTTTTACAAATGCAGACCAAAATTGCTTTAGCTCCCTTTCAAGTTAAAAACACTCTTGGGTCACATTATCCTTCTCATCAGGTAAAATCTCCAGCTGTTTTTCACATAAACATTTTAATTTTGGTTCACTTTTCACATTTAGCTTTTTGAAACTGATTTTTTAAAACAAAAATATGATGTTAAAAATTAATCCATGTAATTTATTTCAGTATCTCAACTTGCTGAGATAGATTTAATCCTGTTCTGTCAACTGTTGAATAAATTAAACATCATTTGCAAATCTGAGAAAGTGTCTTATTTATACATAACGAATGACATTTAGTTGGTGTTTATGCCTTTTATTTTGCTTTGTTAGTAGTCTTTTCCTTTAGAAATGATATCCATAGAGAAATAGAATAAATTCAGTTAATATAAAAATAGACATTAATCGTATACTTTAGAGTATAACTAAAGATTCCATAGAATATCCTGTATGAATACAGTTGCTGAATCACATATGTAAAACACAGAAGATTTTAAAATATTCACAAAATTCTATGGAAACATAAAACAGGTAATATTTGATTGAGCTAAAATGAGAAGTGAGTGTTTACAGAGATGATCTGGAAAAATGAGTGGACACTTGCATGGCACTAAAACAAAGAAAATAATTTCCATGCAAAGCAAAAATGTCATGACAAAATGTGGTAAGCAAAAACTTCCAAATTATCATTTCTAGACTACATGTATTTTATTACCTCATTATATATATAGACATTATAAATTCCTCAGTTTCTCCCCAAAACAATAAAAAAATGTATCTCTGGATGAGGCCAGGTAAACTAAATTCACATCAAACACTCTTGGCAATCATTATGAATGTAAATATTTTAAAAGTACTATTTCATAGTAAATACTATTATTTACTATGATTAATACTATTCATTACTGAAGCACTGGTAAATAAGCTCATAGGCTGACAGAGGGGAGTCTTATGGTTTTCTGGAAAATCTGAAATTTGGCACAGGAAACTCCTGAAAATTTTGTGCAGGTCAGTAATGTATTAATGTTTAGAAAAATAAATCTGTTGGCAGTATGAAGATGTACTGGGTGGAACAGTGCACAAGATGTGTAGGTCTTCCCATGATGTAGAAAAGTGACAAAAACTTAGTCTACAGCAAGAGACTGATAAAGAAGACAGATAATGGAATTGATGAAGATTGACCTGCACTTCAATTTTTTGTTTGAGGAAAGGAAATTAAAAAGATCCAAAAATGACTTAGAAGTTTCAACATATATTATGACAATATCTAATTTTTTGTGTGTGTGTACAGAATTAGAAGCAAGTCTAGAGCTCAAATAGAGAAAATTTTGAATTGGGTAGTGTTAAATGTGTAGGTTGTGTTTATAGGAAGTTATCCAACAATCAATTTGAAATATGGATCCAATTTCTAAAAGATATCTTGAAAGTGGAGACAAGATTTGAAGTCCATTATCAGATATTTGTTAAATCCATTAGACTAGAATCCTACAGGTTGTCCTGAGATGGTTAGGACAGGAGAGAAGGAAGAGAACATTGACTGGGACATGTTTGCTGCCAGTGCTGGGACAACACAGGGCCAAGAAGGAGCCACCTGGGCAGAAGCCAAAGAACAAATATTCCGGAGGCAAAAGGAGAAATACAAATAACCATGATGATGAAATCCAAAAGTGGGGAGAGTTAAGGAAAGGGATAATTGTCAAGAAAGTCTGTTACAGACAGTAGGTTAAAAGTGAAAAGAAATAATTGTGTTTGGAAAGAGTAAGATCACTGAGTATCCAGTAAGAACTAAGGACAATATTTTTAAAACAAATTTTAACATTGATTTTTCTTTTAATTAATTTTACATGAAGAAATTAATCTTATAATTTTTAAAATGATAATAAGGCATAAAAGTCACTTATTCACTTAAAATAGTTCTGTATTTAGCTAATTCCTTACTCTGAAATAATAGTTTTCAAAAGTTAATCTGTAGGGGATTTCAAATTTTATTTCAGGAGTAAATCAATAGCATTATTGCTTCATAAATACATTATCAGTAGTAGATAATTAGTGTGTTCAGCTTATGTGAGGTCTTAGAGTGTTTTGCTTAATATAATAGAGCATGGAAACCTGCCGCTTCTCTGCATCTTTAGATAATATTTTAGTTGGTTTTTAGTTCTCTAAAAATATAAATAACAAAAATGATACTTATAAACTATGATAATGTTAAGACAACTTATTAATATTCCAATTCTTTATTCAGGCATCTGGTTAAGAATGCACCTTCATTCTCCTTTTGAACTTAATGTGGTTCTGTAACTGACCTTGGCTGAAAATTGTTAATGAGTGATATGTTTTACTTGGATGCAAGTCTTTTAAAGTCAATGTGCAATTCACCATATATAACGCCTTCCCACAGCATGCAGCAATGCTTCAGATGTTGAATATAACTGGCTAGTTTAGAAAAAATGTCCAGGAAGTGTGTATAGAAAAATAACCATTATTATTTTATGCAACATTAGTTTTGGAATTATCCATTACCTTAGTGTATCATAGGCTATCCTAACTAATACAGAAATCACTACATGATGCAAACTTTTGTGTAAGAGTTCTTTCATGCATATTCTCAGGGTCCCTAAATCTGATGTTTGCTTTATGCAAACATGACATGAAAGTATGCAGTTTTGTAAAGGTATTGGGGGCATCCATGTGTCAAGTAACTAAGTGGAATATAATTTTATTTGTGGGAATCTTTCAATTTGAAGTAGGTTTTGGGGGAAGGGATTATATTCCTGCTTATATGCATATTAAATCAATCCAACTGCTTCATTCCAAACAATAAAGAACTTGCTTTCTTTGCTTCTCAGAATTCTATGGTATCAGAATTTAGACCCCAAGACAAGGATACAAACATATGTAGCCCTGCATTCTGTAATGAAATCACTATGGTGTGCTGATTACAGGTTCTGACATCTGCCCTATATGCACGTCAGACTGTATAGTCCCCATTTCCTGATTGCACACCCAAGCAAATGTAGGGGTCTCTATACATTTTAGAGTTACATGTAAGTCACACTGTGGGTATTTGCATTGAGTTTTTCCTGTTGTGATGATTTATTCCTGTTGACTAACCCATATTGGAGTGCCTAATTTCTCTTAGTCAGGTATAAAATTGCTGAAATAATAATTTCTAAGTCAAAGAGTCATAGCACAGAAGTGACCTGTACTCTATCCCCCTAAGATTTGGTCCATGAATACTTCTTCAGCAGAAAGAGTATTAAAATGTTTGTTATCCCATTCATAACTCTGCTTCTGCTGTAATTTTAGAACATTGACTTTTTTGACCTCTTTCTTTTGTGTGCTCATTTACATCTGACACTTTCCCAACACTAAAGTACATATTCGGTATTCACTTGTGGTTTCCCTGTGCAACCCATATTCGGAAAATCTTCTTTGAATATATTTTTTGTTCTGATCTTGCCATCCACACCAACACTCAGTTCGGGAGTGTAGCTTGATTATTCACTCAAAATATATAGAGAACCTACTTTATGCTCTGGATTAGGACCTAATGTTCAGGTATAACAAAATCCACAGTGAGAGAGGGACAATGCCACAAATGGTTACATTGGGATTGTGTTATGTTATAATATAGTTTTATAATAATTTTATCCATTGTTCTGGGGAAGCACAGATAAAAATATCCACTATGGCATCTGACATGAAGATGTATCCTATAAAATGTGGTAAGTACTTGAGTTGTTTATCTTGAGTGTTGCTCTCAAAAAAGAAAACATATATACAGATATGTACACAATTACTATGTGCATATGTATATTTATAATAATGAAATTGTAGCCCTAGCAAATGTTTAGGTATGATATGTTTCATAACTGCCATGAACCACTAATAAATATACAGAAAAAACAGGAAATTTGTGTTTATGTATAAGAAAAAATTAATTTGGAGAAATTAAATTAATTATCTACATATCTAGTTTTTTCTTCCTCTCTCATCTCTTCATCCTCCAAGAAATATATCAGTCACCATTCAAAAAAACCTTGACAATTGAATTTTGTTATGACTTTATAAATTAAATTCTAAGGGCAGAGACTGGTTTTTAGTATATTGCAATTCCCTAGAACTGAGAATAGGTTTGGGTTTTAATGTAGAGAAAGTGTATATTTTTAAACAATAGATTTGTTTTATGAAAATGCACAAAGTGAATATATATCAAAATAGCATTGTCACTAATAACATCATTTGATATACAATCTCTAACTGACCTTAACAGTCAAGTTAATATTGGGGAGGGACATGAGGTAAAATTTTGGGGGGTGTGAGATAAAATTTGTGGATATTCGGCTTTTTCACCAGATGAATGGAATCCAACTCTTTCAGTACAAAGGACTGCATATTAGTAAATTTGTTAGAAAAAATAAATATTCAGACACAGAAGGCTTTAATTTGCTATACTTACTGAATTTGCTAATATTTTAAAGTACAAAACCTGAGGAAATTCTGTCAAAGTTTTCCATTTTTATTGCTCTCTCTCATAGTAAAAAAAAAAAGTCATTAAATTTATTTCAGATTTTATAAACTTTAATGCTTTCTCAAGAGTGCTCTTGCTATGTGACAAATGGTAATGTGTATTTTTTATTTCTTCATGATTAATGGGATATCAGAAAACCTCATCAATCATATTCTTCCTAGTATCTGTAAGATAGAGCTACAAATCAACATTATGAACTTTCAAATCAATTTGCCTTTTGTTCTGGTTATAATTTATTTGATGCAATTAAATCAAAGAAAACATTATTAAAGAAAAGTTAACATGTTAGTTGATTTCTATTTGGATTGTACTCTATTGTTTTGTATTTTTATGTAATAATAGCACTTTATTCCCTTCTCTGTTCCTTCCTATTCTTAATAATCTTACTGTCATTAAGAATTCATTTAAACCTAACCTTTTTGTAATCAATATGCTTGGAATACTTCATAGCAGAATGCCTTTTTATTAAAATTTAAAGTTGATTTTTTTAAAGAGAAAAAAATGTATGCATTGAATAGTGAGTGCTATTTATTTATCTCACAACATTATATGCATTTTATGCCTTTAAACAAAGTCAAACATTCTCAGAATACTTTATTCATGTTTCTCAGAAAAGATATGTCCCCCACTCCTCTTAGTAAATAGGGAGGATGACTATGTGATTACTGGTCCTTATGTCCACTTCCGGGCAAGCTTTGTGTTTATCCAATTATTTCACACTTGTCCTTCCTTTATTTCCATTTCCTTGGAAGATCTATAAAGGCAGGGCCTATGCTTTTGCATCATTGGTCTTCACTCTTACTTATTATGGGCAGTTAAGATAAATGATCAATTTTAAATAGAGGTAAGAAAAAAGCAGGATTAAAAGTGCATGTGGAATGATTGACATTTATGGTAGGGAAAATGGGGAGGGCACAAGGTGTGGTGGTTATTGTTTTTCATTGAGTCTAAAGAGAATGTCAGGAAATGGATTTTGAGGAGTGGACAATGATATGTGTGGAAATTCATATTTGACTTGGATGCTATTCTTCCGAAAGTAAGCGGTAAGGTCATCTACTGAGACTGGCAAGATTGTAGACTGGAAGTGGATGGAAAAGTCAAGTTGGGTGTTTGGTTTGAAGGGACGTCTAGTAGGGAATAAAGCTATCAGGATATCAGAAAACTGACCCTAGTTAATAGTATTTAAGTGGATTTTGTGCTTTGAATATAATACAGACCAAAAAACTAGTGTTTTCATAGATAATTTTAGATTAGTCAAATTGAGATTGTTTGAACATTTGGAGGTCCTAGTCCAGAGTAAATTTGGTAGACATAAAGAGGTAAAGAGAGAATAGAAATTTATGTTCAAAGAGACGGGAACCCCCCAAAATACTAATGATAATTCTCATGGTTTTGGAGGGTCCTCTCTGTGCCAGGCACCCACGGGCCCCTTACAAGTTTATCTCTAATCTTCTTAACAACCTTGAAATGACAATTATCTCTGTTCTACAAATGAAGGAAACTCAAAGAAGCTAAATAACTGTGGTAGAGCTGTGAAGATGATTACCATTTAGGTCTATTTGACTCTGGATTACTTTCTACTCTGACAACAGCTAGCTGGAGAATTAGAGACAGCTGCCCAGGCTGAAAACAGCAGCTGCTTAAGTCTCCATTCACTGTCATGACCATCTCTCCTAGACTTACTAAAGCAATATTAATGTATAACATTCTTCCTGTTATTTCCATATATATTTGTTAAATCAAGGGTCTCAATTTTAGATTTATAATATAATGTAAATCAAGTGCTACCAAATCATTCTCTTTATTACCTTCAAAATCATACTGTAATTATCTGTATGAAAACAGATAACAATGACCCAGGATCCCAGAAGACTTTGGAATGCTCCTTTGATTACCAGGTGTGGCAGATTAAAAGTGTCCCTGATGTCCCTCTTCCCTTTGTGAAACAATCTCAACATTTTAGGTGATATACGGTCACTCAGAAGGCATTACTCTAGGGCTGGTAGGGCCATCCTCCGACAACAGGACATGATAAGTGCCCCTTGTACCTTGAGCTCTTTTAAGAGAGAGACAGGTCCCTTTTTCATTTCACATTTCTCACTGGCTGGAATACAAACATAGCCATCTGGAGTCACGATCAATGTCTTAGAAATTCCAGTACAAGAAGATCAGTATCTTATACTGTGGAAAACAGAGTGCAGATGAGGTAAACAGCAAATATTTCAGAAATGTATTCAGGAGATGGCAATGAAAGTGAACTTCTGAAGACTGGAAATACCTGAAGCTGAACGTATAAGGAAATTGTGAAATGGAAGTGTTGAATAGATGCAATGCCCCACAGAATATTTGGTGGATTTAGGACAAAGTGTGATCCAAATTTTAAATTGTTATAAGAAATGAGTCAAAATTTTTGATGTCAGCCATTTACAGGAGCAGAAAGCTTTTTGAAAATGTAAGTATCTTTTACTAAAGTCTGGATATATAATTTTTAATTAGTATCAAAGAACTTAAAATTTGACTATCCCATCTCTAAATTATCAAATGTACACTGTAGAAAAAAACAACCTCCCCTTAATGAGGCAAGGGTTCACATTATAAGACCAAGCCCATACATATTGTTCGGGATATGTTTTAATGCAATAGCAAAAGAAGGGATGGAAAGAAGGAACATAAGTGAGAAGTAGAAGGTTATATTAGGTTCTCTAAAGCAAAATAACCAATCTCTCTCTCTCACACACACACATATATGTGTGCGTATATATATATATATATATATATAGAGAGAGAGAGAGAGAGAGAGAGAGAGAATATACATATATATATACATACACACACTCTAGAGAAACACAATTTTATATACGTAATACATACTATATGCATATAAAAAGAGGATTTATTACACGCACCTGCACATTCAAAAGCTGGGTAATCCCACAATGACCGTATGCAGGTTAAAGAGCCTGAGAAACCAGTAACTGTTCAACCCACGAAGATGGAGCCTCAGAACAAAGATGTATCCCAAGTCTGGAATGAAAGGCCTGGAAACTCCCTGGAGAGTCACTGGTCAGAGTCCACTTTGGAAGAGTGAAAGAATTGGAGTCTGACGTCCTCAGGTGAATGCCGCAGCAAGGAGAACCCATTCAAGAAGAATCAAATCTGCCCTAGCTTCCTTGTTCTTACAAATTTTTTTATTTTTATTTTTCATTCAAGCCTCCAACCTATTGAACAGTGCTGCCCCCTCTTAGGGTGATCTCCACTTCAGTTCTCTGTCCCACATGCCAACCATTGCTAGAAACATCCTCAATGAGACCCCCAGAAGACTCTTAATCTTAGGCATCTCTAAATCCAATCAGGTTGACAGTCAGGAAGTTGCTTAGAATTAAGGACATATGTCCTGGTGAGCTGAAAGCAGGTGTTAATGATTACTATTATTTGGACTCAGCTTGCTCCCCAGTGGCTCATGTGTTATAAGCTCGGTTTCCAGTGTGACAATGGTGTTCAGATAGCGGAAATTTTAAGAAGTGGGACCTACTAGGAAGTTCTTAAATCTCAGGGGTCACTCCTTGGAAGGAACTAGGGTAGCTCCCATGGGACCCATGAGTTAGTTCTCAGGAGAGGATTGCTAGGCAAAGAACTAACGAGCCTCCATCCAGCTCTCTGGTCTCCTCTAGATGTGCTCTCTTCCGGCCACGTTTCTCACATATGCCATTTACCCTGAGGCCTTCCTCAGGACTGCAGCGATGCCATGCCCAGAAGCTCTACAACTGTGAGCCAGATACATTTTTTATGAAGTTACCTACCCCCAGGGATTTTATTATAAATATGAAAAAGGGACCAATTTAGACTGTTAGGAAACAGGCACCACAATGTTCAGGATAAGAATTTATGAAAAGTTTGCTCTTTGAAGATATTTCTGTACCTAAAAGCTAAAGAAATCAATGTATCTTTTCCTGTAGTGCATGGGTCTTCTATAGCTTTCGGCACAAACTTTGCAGCATAAAAGCAACATGTTTTTTATCTTACTGTGTCCATGGATCTGACATCTGTGTGGTTTAACTGACCCATCTGCTCAGGGGCTCACCTGGCCAGAATTAATGTGTCTGTCAGGGATGCGATATCATCTGTGTGTTGAGGTTATTTTCTAAGATCATTCAGATTGTCAACAGGATTGTAGTTAAAAGGCTGAAGTCTCTGCTTTCTTGATGGTTATCAACCTGGAGTCACTTTTAGCCAGTAGAGGATGTCCTCAGATACTTGCCATGTGGACTCTTGTAATGGAGCCACTTACTTCTTCAAATCTTGCAAGATAAACTCTCTCCAGTCAGTCTCAAGGGAATCTTACATGAGTGACTGTCAGATCACCTTTGCTTTATAATACAACCTAAGCAGGAGAGTGACTCTGCCATCACATGCATAGTCTGAGCCCCATCCAGGAAGAGGAATCATGCAGGGAGTATACATTAGAGGGCTGGAATTTGAGGATGATCTTAGAATTCTGCCTACCACACTGATTAAGTAATGTTCTGATAAATTGTGTTCCCAAGCCTGACTGCAACCATCTCCCATCCAATTTGCTCTTTCTCAATGTGTTCGTTCCCTTGCACAGGTAAGACATATTTCTTCTGCTGCTAAATCTGAGAACACAGACCTGACAACCACCCTAGCTGAATTCTCACCCAGCAGTCAGTCAGCTCCAATCCCATCCATAAGATAAGGTCACATACACCCTCCAGAATCTAGTGCTTCAGCCAACACCCTGAGAAGCAAGGGAACTGAGGGTCAATCCAGGGAAATATTTTTTAAAATAACAATGGTTGATATCTTAAGCCATTGGTTTTGTTTTGTGTGCTTTGTATGTGGGAGGAGTAACATAAACATGGGTAAAAGTAAGAAAATATTGGTTTTCCAATCAAAAAGACACAAGAAAATAATCTTTAATAAGGTAAGAAAGTAAGAACAAACACACATGAATAACTAGGGAAGCTATATAATTTTAATTTTAAGTCAGGACATTTTTGAAAGTAGAAAAAATCAAAATAAACATAATGTAGAGATGATCAGTTCAAAGGTGGCATATGTTATGTGAAGGGAAAAAGGCAAAAGTAGTGTGGTTGTTTTCATTATTTTATGGAACCACAGAAGTTAATAAACATATTATAGCAAACTGTAGTTTATGCAGACTAGAAAGAAGTGCACTGCTAAAGAATATAAGATTATTTCAGGGAATTTGAAAGTTATCCAAATGCTGGTTAACATTTACCAGAATATCTTAATACACCAGATAATCACTAAGACACTGGCTGCCAGAAGATTTGGTAAATCTTTTGAGTCAGTCTAAGCAAAGTTAAAACTGGAAACACAGAAAAAACTATTTTTTTTTTCAGTGAAACAAAGTATCTCAGATGAATCCCAGAGGACCACTATGGCAAAGTCCAGTGTGTTTCCTTTCACCATTAGATAAGCACAGAGCAGGGCT
Source organism: Sciurus carolinensis (assembly GCF_902686445.1). Classification (NCBI taxonomy): domain Eukaryota; kingdom Metazoa; phylum Chordata; class Mammalia; order Rodentia; family Sciuridae; genus Sciurus; species Sciurus carolinensis. The sequence goes on from NC_062213.1 coordinate 122,272,117, forward strand.
GTGTTCTGAAACTCAGACTTTTTTACTTTTGTTTTGAATTTATGCCTCTTTTTTACTTGTGCAAAATAAGGTTATATATTAAAGTTAAAAGTAATGCTCTTGATTTTACCACAATGAAATCAGATCCACATATGACACAAATGAATTGGTATGTACATTAAGGATTTCAGAGTTTATAGGTAGAAAGAGAAATTCAGTGTTTTTTTAAAGATTTCAAAAAACTTGATAAGGTTTTAATAGGTCTTCTTAAATAATATATTATTTTAGCCTAAATCTTATCCTTCTAAGTTAGGATTCATAATTATCTGAAGCTTCACAATATTTTTAAAGTTCTCAGACTCTAATTATCAAGAGAATTGCTAATTCAGTTGCCTTGTTAAGCTTGATCATATTAGTTTGGTCAAAGAATATATGTGTAAGATCTTCTATACAAAGGCTCAAGTCCTAGAAACAGATCTTTTATTATCATTTTTAGTTTCTATAGGCCTTTTAAAACAAAAACATACAAGTCCTATTGTTAACAAATTTATGGTTCAAGTTGACAATGAAAATCCAAAATCCAGTGGTCTTGTCAAAGTTCCTTAAATTTCTTGATTGCTTGGTTTTGGTGAGAACAATCACTGCATTTCAGCAATGTCAGCCTTAACATTAATGGGGATGGAAATATTCCACTTTGAAATTTTAAATTCTATCACCCCTTGCCTTTCCAGGATTTTCAATTCCTAACACTCTGAACATTCCCCCTTGACTTTGTTAATATTTCTTCACTCACTATGTAATCTGGGCATTTTATTTATTTGTTTTCTTCTGAGCCTAGTCTTTTTCATGCGTACTCACAGAATTCTTTTTTCTGTACTCAATTGCCTTTGCCAATTCTTTTTTTTTTTATTGCCATATTTTTATTTTTATTTTTTTATTTTTTATTTTTTATTATTATTGTATACAAATGGGATACATGTGGTTTCTCTATTTGTACATGGAGTCAAGGCATACCATTTGTGTAATCATACGTTTACATAGGGCAATGATGTTTGATTCATTATTTTTTTCCCTTCCCCCCCACCCCTCCCACCCCTCTTTTCCCTCTATACAGTCCTTCTTTCCTTCATTCTTACCACACTCCTTATCCCTAACCCTAAACCTAACCCTGAACCTAAGGCTAACCCTTCCCACCCCCCATTATATGTCCTCATCTGCTTATCAGCGAGATCATATGTCCTTTAGTTTTTTGAGATTGGCTTATCTCACTTAGCATGATATCCTCCAATTTCATCCATTTGCCTGCAAATGCCATAATTTTATCATTCTTCATGGCGGAGTAATATTCCATTGCATATATATGCCACAGTTTCTTTATCCATTCATCAACTGAAGGGCATCTAGGTTGGTTCCACTATCTGGCTATGGTGAATTGAGCAGCAATGAACATTGATGTGGCTGTATCTCTGTAGTATGCTGCTTGTAAGTCCTTTGGGTATAGGCCAAGAAGTGGGATAGCTGGGTCAAATGGTGTTTCCATTCCAAGCTTTCTGAGGAATCTCCATACTGCTTTCCAGAGTGGCTGCACTAATTTGCAACCCGACCAGCAATGTATGAGTGTACCTTTTTCCCCACATCCTCGCCAACACCTATTGTTGCTTGCGTTCTTGATAATCGCCATTCTAAAAACTTTAACTTTGTACCAATCTTCACTGATACACATGACTTCAATAGTAGGCTTTCTGGAGAAATAGCAGGGCGTGGTCTCATTTCCACTTAGACTTGAAAGATGATCTTAAAGTCATGAAACCTAGACCACTGAACAAATCATTTACCTCTTCAATCTGGTTTCCAGTTCCCCAGTGGCTACTCCAATATTTGACTTTTCTTCTTAAGGCCCCTGCTTTCATATAGGAGCTGAATCACTTGAGATGAACTAGATGCTTACTTCATAAGTAAAATAGAATATATCAGGAAAAAAATTTTTCAGTTTTAAACACACACATACATTTTAAAAATACTTTTTGGAGTTGATAACAAAATCTTAATAATCCCCCTTTCTTTGGAATGCTCCTTCCATCTGTAGTGGTGGAACCTAAATGAACCTAGTTTCTTGAATTTTAAGAGGATATCTTGCTTAAACTGGAACAACTCAATCTCAACTTCTGGGAATTTGGAATCAAACAGAAGTTTAGTCTGTGAAGATGTCAAAATTATAATAACCAAATTAAAAACTATAGAGAAGCTTCAATCTTTTATTGAACTAAGGACTATAGAAAGCTGATTTTTAATCCCATATGTAGAGAAAACTTGGGGAAGTAGAAGTAAAAAGGTAACTTAGGAGTATAAATTTTCAAAATAGTTTCTAATTATCTTCTGTATTTTTGTCATGTCCATTATAATATTTCCTTTCTCATCACATACATTAGTAATTGGGTTTTCTCTCTTTTTCTCTTCATTAGTGTGGCTAGGGATTTATCAATTTTAATGATTTTTTTCAAACAACCAACTTGTTGTTTTGTCAATTTTTTCTTTTGCTTTAATTTCATTGATTTCAGTTCTAATTTTAATTATTTCCTATCTTCTACTGTTTTTGTTGTTGATTTGTCCTTCTTTTCCTGCAGCTTTGAGATGTAAGGGTAGGTCATTTATTTGTTGACTTTTAATTATTATAATAAATGAGCTCCATGCAATAATCTTTCCTCTTCAAATTCTCTTCATAGTAATTCTAGAAATTTTGATACGTTGTATCATTATTCTCATTTACCTCTAAGAACTTTTGTATTTCATCTTTGATTTCTTCTACTAACCATTCATCATTCAATAGTGTATTATTTCATCTCCATGTGTTAGAGTAGCTTCTATTTTTACTTTATCATTGATTTCTAATTTAATTCCATTATGATCTGATAGAATGCAGGGTATTATCTCCAATTTTCTTTTGTATTTACTAAGAGTTGCTTTGTTGCATAACATATGGTCTGTTTTAGAGAAGGATCCATGTGCTGCTAAGGAAAAAATGCATTCACTCGTTGATAGATAAAATATTTCATATATGTCTGTTAAGTCTAAATTATTGATTGTATTATTTAGTTCCATAGTTTCTTTATTTAGTGTTTGTTGGGAAGATCTGTCCAGTAGTGAGAGAAGTGGGTTAAAGTCAGCCAGCGTTATTGTATTGTGGTTTATTTGATTCTCAAGTTTGAGAAGGGTTTGTTTAATGGGCATAGATGCTCCATTGTTGGGGCATAAATATTTATAATTTTTATGTCTTGCTGATTCCCTTAAGTAGTATGAATTGTCCTTCTTTGTCTCTTTTGATTAACTTTGGCTTGACATCTGCTTTATCTGATATCAGGATGGAAACCCCTGCTTGCAATTCTTATGAGTGATATGTTTTTTTCCCATCCTTTAACCTTCAGTCTGTGAATGTCTTTACCTATGAGGTGAGTTTCTTAGAGACAGCATATTGTTGGGTCTTGTTTTTTTTTTTTTAATTTATACTTCAATAAAATAGAAAATATTGAAGACATTGACAAATTTATACAGACGTATGACCTACCCAAACTGAATCAGGAGGTCATACATGATTTAAACAGAAAAATTTCAAGTAATGAAATAGAAAATTCCATCAAAAGTCTACTGATCTAGAAAATCCCAGGGTCAGACGGATTCTCATTCCAGTTCTACCTTCAAAGAAGAATCAACACCATTACTCCTCAAAGTAGTCCATGAAATAGAAAAAGAAGGAACCCTTCCAAACTCATTCTGTGAGGCTAATATCATTCTGAAACCAATACCAGATAAAGACACATCAAGGAAACAAAACTTTAGACCAATATTCCTGAAGAACATAGATGCAATAATTCTCAATAAAATTCTGGAAAATCACATACAAAGATATATTAAAAAAGATAGTGCAGCTAGTGGTGGTGATGCATACCTGTAATCTCAGCAGTTTGGGAGGCTAAGGCAGGAGGATCACATGTTCAAAACCAGTCTCAACAAAAAGCAAGGCACTAAGAAACTCAATGAGACCCTGTCTTTAATAAAATGCAAAATAGGCTGGGGATGTGGCTCAGTGGTTGAGTGTCCCTGAGTTCAATTTCCAGGATCAATAATAATAATAATAATAATAATAATAATAATAATAATAAATAGTGCACCACAATCAAGCAGGGTTAATCCCAGGGATGCAGGGTTGGTTCAACATATAGAAATCAATAAACATAATTTGTCATATCAATAGACTTAAAAAGAATAATATGATAATCTCAATAGATGCAGCAAAAGCATTTGACAAAATACAGCACCTCTTCATGTTCAAACCATTAGAAGAAATAAGGATAGTAGGAACATATCTCAACATCATAAAATCCATTTATGCTACACCAAGGCCAACATAATTCTAATAGAGAAAAATTGAAAGCTTTCCCTCTAAAAATGGGAACAAGAAAAGGATGCCTTCATTCACTGCTTTTATTCAACATTGTCCTGGAAACTCCATACAGAGCAATTAGACAGAAGAAAGAAATTAAAGGAATACAAATAGATAAAGAAGAACTCAAATTATCACTATTTGATGATGACATGATTCTATATTAAGAATATCCAAAAATTACACCAAAAAACTTCTAGAACTAATAAATGAATTCAGCAAAGTAGCAGGATATAAAATCAACAGCCATAAACCAAATGCATTCCCATACTCAGTGATGAATCCATTGAAAGAGAAATTAGGAAAACTACCCAATTCATAATAGCCTCAAAAAAAAAAAATACTTGGAAATCCATCTAACAAAAGAGGTGAAATACCTCTACAATAAAAAGTACAGAACACTGACGAAAGAAATTGAAGAACTTAGAAGATGAAAAGACTTCCCACACTCCTGGATAGGTAGAATTAATATTGTCAAAATACTAATACTACCAAAAGCATTATACAGGTTTAATGCAATTCCTATTAAAATCCCAATGACATTATTCATAGAACTAGAATAAGCAATCATGAAATTCACTTGGAAAAATAAAAGACCAAGAATAGCCAAATCAATCCTTAGCAATAAAAGTGAAGCAGAGGCATCACAATACCAGACCTTAAATTGTACTAGAGAGCTATAGTAAGAAAATCATGATATTAGCACCAAAACACACACATAACCAAAAGCACAAGAATAGAAAACACTGAGACAAACCCAAATAAATACAGTTTTCTCATACTACACGTGCCAAAAACATTCACTGGAGAAAAGATACCTTAATTGACAAATGGTGCAAAGAAAAATGGAAAGCCACATGTAACGAAGAATTTAAATCTCTATCTCTCACTTCGCATGAAACTGAACTCAAAGTGGGTCAAAAAACATAGAACAGAGACCTTGTGCCTAACAGAAGAAAAAGTAGGCCTAAATCTTCACCTTGTCCCCTGGGACCTGACTTCCTTAACAAGACCCTAAAGCACAAGAAGTAAAATCAAGAATGAATAAATGGACTGAAAGTAAAAAGCTGCTTCTCAGCAAAAGAAACCATTAATAATGTGGAGAGCCTACATATTGGGAGAAAATCTTTACCACATGCACCTCAGGTAAAGCATTAATCTCTGAGATATATAAAGAATTCAGAAAACTTAACCCCCCAAAAAACTCAATCAATAAATGGGCTAAGGAACTGAACAGACACTTCACAAAGATATACAATTGGTCAACAAATATATGAAAAAGTGTTCAACATCTCTAGCTATTAGAGGAATGCAAATCAAAACTACTCTAAGATTTCATCTCACTTCAGTCAGAATGGCAATTATCAAGAAAACAAGCAATAATAAATGTTGGTGAGAATACAGGGGAAAAGGAACAGTCATATATTACTGATGGGAATGCAAATTGTGCAACCATTATGGAAAGTGATATGGAGATTCCTCAAAAAACTTGGAATGGAACCACCATTTGATCCGGCTATCCCACTCCTCAGTTTATACCCAAAGAACTTAAAATCTGCATATTACAGTGATTCAATCACATAATGTTTATAGCAGCTCAAGTCACAATAGTTAACTATGGAACCAACCTATGTATACTTCAACAGATGAATGGATAAAAAATGGTATATATTTATGTACCATATTATATGGTAATATATGATGGAATATTACTCAGCTTTAAAGAAGAATAAAATTATGGCATTTGCCTCTACAATAGATGGAATTAGACAATATCATGCCAAGCAAAATAAATCAACCCCAAAGAACCAAAGGCTAATTGTTTTCTCTGATATGTGGATGCTAATTCACAATAGGTTGTGGGGGCAGTAGTGTAGAACAGAGTTACTTTAGATTAGGTAGAGAGGAGGGGAGGGAGTAAGGGAGTAGGAAGCATAGTAGAATGAAACACATTATTACCTTATGTACATATATGATTGCATGACTGATGTGATCCCACAATATATATAATCAGAAAAATGAGAGATTATACTCCATATATGTATAATATATCAAAATGCATAAATGCATTCTACTGCCATATGTAACTAATTAGAACAAATAAAAAATTTTAAAAAGGTAACTTTGCTTTGTATCTTTCTAATATTTTGGCTAAGCACTTGATGAACTTACTTCTACCAGTGGACTCCTGGTTTCTTAAGACATAGTCCCTACTTGTCTGAGCTAGCTAAAATTAGTTTTTATTACATGAACATAAAATTTCTTATATAAAATACATATACTTTTTAAAAAAAACATTTATATATGTACCATTCTGTGGACATTGGCAAATTATAATTATTTAGGTCTATTTTTCATTTTTACATTTTTTCACATTTTCTAATGATGCTCCTTCCATGTCCATTATTTTGTTTATTTGTTTGTTTTTGGTAACAGGGTTTGAACCCAGGGATGCCTAACCACTGGGCCACAAACCCATTCCTTTTCCTATTTTGTAAATTTAGAGACAGGGTCATGCTGAGTTGCTAATCCTCGCCAAGTTTTGGGGCTGGCTTTGAACTCTCCATCCTCCTGCCTCAGCCTCCTGAGTCGCTGGAATTACAGGCAGGTAGCCACCATGCCCGGGTAATCAAAATGTATTTTCTTAACCTTATTTTGTTCACTTTGAACCTGGGTCAGAACAGAATTGTCTCAATTAATACAGAATTTGCTGTATTTGGAATCTGGTAGTACCTACCAACTCTCTGACTTTTCTTATATTTTTCAAAATTCTCTTGATCCTAAATGAGCATTTTATCTTAAAAATAACATAACTTTGCAGTGTCTTGTTAGTTAATTTTACATGTATATTTTGAAACTATGATTTTTGATATATAAAACTTGTGAATATTTACATTATTTTATTTACTTTTTTCTTTAACTCTTGGTTAGATACCATTTTTATTCATAATAATACTTTCTTAAATAAAGTTTACAATTTTATAATAAAGAAATTTTATTATAGTTATTCAAGTTATTTTTCTCTATATATTTTTATCATAATATTGCTTAACTGTATTTCAACTTTTTATGACTTAGACTATCTACAGATTTTGCTATACTAAATACTTGAGCATATTATCTTTTATTGGCCAGGTTTTTTTCCTCATCTGCAGTAATTCCTATTGATACCGTTAATTTAGTTTCACATGCGATACTTAGCATGAAAGTGTTTCCAGAGCAGTTTGATGTTGATTTTGCAAAGCATTCCAATGACATTTCTGGTCCTAAGGTTTTTGGCTTTGGTAATTTTTTTTTCTTAAGGCATTTATTGAAACTTAGATATTAATAAGTTTCAGACTCTGATGTTTATAAGTTAAAATGAAATCTCAAGAAACTCTTCCCTTCTTTCCATCTATCCCTGATGATGGGAGACACACATGCATGAATATATTATTATTTGATGCTTTAAGACAAAATGTTCCTTGTCTACCTTTCCAGGGAAAGTATATTTCTTTCAGTGTGTAGCTTTATACATGAGGTCTCAATTCCGAGTCCCACATCACTCTGTACAAAGCTTCTACTCCTTGTCTCCCTGTGGGGATTACATCTATTTAGTCCATCAAATGCTCAGACATGCACCCTGTTTCACTCCAAGCAACTATGAATTGTCACTGTTTTTGACATTAAGATTTCTCTGTTTTTCATTACACTTATGTATATGCTCACTGGTTTTGCTTTAAAAGGGATTTAAGTTATCATGGTCTGTCATTTCTTGAATTGGAAAGATTTTATTTTTACAAAGCTTTTTTAAGTTAAAAATACACAATAAATGATATTTAAATTACCTTTTGAGTGAGTAAAGTCATCTAATCTTGTTTTTTATATATGGAATAAAAATATCTTATTGCTTCCATTCTATGATAAACATTCTGATTCCATAGTAAAACATTAGTTAAAATCGATTAGAAATTATTGTATGTAGTAGAGCAGCTATATTTTGGGGGGTTCCATTTAGAGTACCTTTTCAGTAACAACACAAACTTAATGAACAGCATAGTAAAAATTAAAATTTGCTTTTTATTTAGTGCTGTATCATAACAAACAGACATTTCATTTCTACTGCTAGACTAGTTGTCCTATATGGGCTAGACATTTGCTCAGACACCTATACAAATCTAGCAACAGTTACTTTCTAAAAGTCCTAAAAGATGTGTAGTATTGCTTCAGTAATATTGCTACTGAGATGGAATTTATCACTCTTTATACTGTCAAATTTAAATGCAAAAGAATAGAAACTGTAATTCCCTTCTTAATCCTTCAAAACTTCTCCCTAATGAGGAAAAGAAAAATCTTTTAAACTGTACTATAATAATTTTCACTTACAATCCTGCAATAGAAGCAAAACATAAATAAGACATTTTTAAAAATCCTTTCAAATTTTGAACACAACTTAAAAGTGAAAGTTTTATTCTGAATTTGAAATTTGCTAAGGTCTGTGGCTGAGTTTCAGATACCCACTTCCCTTCTTGGCAGATGATAATTTGGAAATCAGAAGTCTGATACTTCCAGGCTCGGAGTGTCAAAATGACATGATGGCATATCTTGAGGCAAAAGGGATTTCTCACTTTTGGGAACACATTTCAACTTCCCAAACATAAAAATAAATAAGTGCTTTCAGATTCATAAAAGAATGTAATGAGAATTTTGCCAAAATATTATAGACACACCAAAGTTAAGTAGCAAGATGTTTGAGTCTGTCACTTACTGCAAGCTTTTTACTATATGGATAAGTTCAAATTTCAGGATTGTCATGTTAAATTTGGCATAAAATTGCTGTCTTCTTTGGCAAGGATGATAGTAATCACCCTCAAAGAGAAATTATAGTCTAATTAAAGTATACAATTTGATGTTTTTATAGCAATGTTTTTGTGGGAAGTTTCTTCAATACTCTACTTGCTAATTTTAAGTTCAAATGGATCAGAGTAGGAAGGAAATTGACTTGGAGAAAATAAGGTGTGTGAAGACAGTTCATTCTGTTGTGCATCTACAATAGTTATTTATCCTAACTTTCTGCTTGTTTACAATCACAGTTGATACATTCTGGATTCTTGGTATTCTAGTTATTTTACCTATTGGCCTTTTGTCCATATTTATACATGTTAATAGGAGGGATGTTAAATTTATTTGATTAACTTTCTTTTCTCTGATAAACTAATGACAAGAATACATTTTTAAGAATTTTGCTCTAGAGTAAAAATTAACATACAGATTTCCATTATTTAAGTTTTTATTATGGATTATTTTTTCATTGGTATAAATATTTAAATTTTTTTCTTAATTGCATGATAACATAACTGACAGCAGTGCTGTGGTGATATTGAGTGATCATCTGGAGAAATCGTATAAATTGCACAAGAAAGTTTTATGAATATGCACATACAAAATTTTGTTCACCATTTAGATTTATACCAGTGATATCTTTGGGTGACAGATTCTTTAGAATATGAGTGCAAGGCTAAACACATTTGGAAAATGACATAAAGTTACCAAAGAAAGTAGCATATTGTAAAATCATTTTATAAAGCAGTTCTCCAAATTGTCAGATTATAGAAAGCATTTGTACATGGATAAAATGGGATATTTTTCCACATTTATTTTTAGGTAATAAGAAATGAATTGTAAACTTTTTAAATGTCTTACTTTTCTAAGTAATAAAATATAAAATGCAGTTTCCATAATGGCCTCTGATGTTTAGCCACTAATATTCTAAATTTTCTAGTGTTCACAGATTAAAGATAAAAATCAATGTCTTTGTCACCTATCACTCAGTGTCAGAGGGAAAACAGTAGAATAAACCAAGTTGGTTTAGGTAATAAGTCAGTCAGTTAAGCCAAGAAAACTCCAAGTTTTATTCATAAAAATCATTTAATATAGATATAATAAAATAAATCATACTCAAGAGACACTCTTAGTTTTCATAAATCATATTCAGGACACACTCTTAGTTTTCTAAGAGAAGCACAGTATCTTAATAAATTTTTTGCTTATACAAGCTGTAAATTCTTTTGCAATTAATGTAGCATACAAGTTAGATAATTTTATTTGTAGGATTCACCACAAGTCACCATTTCCTTCAGTTTTATAATAGAAAAAATATATCTAACTTATATTAGAGATAATAATTTGGCTCAGGAACTAGAAATAAGAGAACATAAAATTGACCTAGTGTGTGAAACAGTAAGTTACCAAATATCCAGTACCACCCTCTCAGGTGGCATGTCCTTCTACCATGACTTTGATGCCTTGTTTAAGTTTCCACAAATAACAGATCATATAAAGTGTTTTACCTTTATATTCAGATCACATGTTTTCAACAGACTCTTCTTCATGAGAGGCCACAGTTCCCAAGGATAGGTAGCAAAGTAGAATGTGGTGTTTGAGGAAGTTCCATTCTCTGTGTATACTTAAGGAGTCCAGGGTTCAAAACAACTTAAAAATTTTTATAATTCCTGTGCTTATAACATGAAAATATCTGACTTCTTCCACAGACCAAGATAGTATATTTCAGAAAAAAATATATATATACACACACATACATACAGATACACACATATATATGTAAAAGTTTAAGTCCTTAAAATCAGCATATTACAGTGACACAGTCACAACAATGTTTACAGCAGCTCAATTTATTATAGCAAAACTATGGAGTCAACCTAGATGCCCTTCAACAGATGAATGGATAAAGAAAATTGGTACAGAGCCAGCTTCTCCAGGTTCTCCAAGTGGGCCCACTAGTGAGAGCCTTTCTGACCAGAACAAGCTCCAAGTCCCGGAGCCAGCGCAGCGCAGCGTACTCCGGCATGCAAGCAGCTTCAGGGACCAGGATAGGGCAGCCAGAGACTTCCCCAAGCAGCCTGGACCCCTGCGGTGGGAGGTGCCTTTCAAGGCTAGCTTCTCAGACCAGACCGCCCAGTGAGAGGCTTTCTACATAGAACCAGCCACAAGTCCCCGAACCAATGGAGAGCTTCGATCCGCAAGCAGCCTCTGGGATCAGGGCAGGGCAGCCAGAGACCTCTTCAGGCGGCTCTGCCCACTCCGGCTGTAGGCTCTCTTCACAGGGCGATCCAAGATGGCAGCCTAGAGGGTGACTGCACCCCCAGTCGCTCCAGAACCCAGAAGTTAAGAAGGGGAGGCATTGAGAGACTCGGACTGAAATAGAGCCAAGGGTGAGTCTGCACACTGGGTAAAGCTCCGCCCGGGTGGCAGGCCCAGATAGAGGTGGCTTATTGGAGCCGGGCAGGGCAGCTAGAGTCTTCCACAGGCAGCCCTGCGAACTCCGGCGGTGGACCCTGCCCACACAGCCAGCTTCTCCAGGTTCTTGGAGCAGGCCCCCTAGTGAAAGCCTTTCTGACCAGAACAAGCTCCAAGTCCCGGAGCCAGCGCAGCGTACTCCCAGCGTACGCCAGCACATAAGCAGCTTCAGGGACCAGGATAGTGCAGTCAGAGACTTCCCCAAACAGCCTGGACCCCTGCGGTGGGAGGTGCCTTTCAAGACTAGCTTCTCAGACCAGACCGCCCAGTGAGAGGCTTTCTACGTAGAGCCAGCCACAAGTTCCCGAACCAATGGAGAGCTTCAATCCGCAAGCAGCATCTGGGATCAGTGCAGGGCAGCCAGAGACCTCTTCAGGCGGCTCTGCCCACTCCGGCTGCAGGCTCTTTCCACGGGGCGATCCAAGATGGCGGCCTAGAGGGTGACTACATCCCCAGTCGCTCCAGAACCTAGGAGTTAAGAAGGGGAGGCATTGAGAGACTCGGACTGAAATAGAGCCACGGGTGAGTCTGCCCACTGGGTAAAGTTCGGCCCGGGTGCCAGGCCCAGATAGAGGTGGCTTATCAGAGCAGGGCAGGGCAGCTAGAGTCTTCCCAAGGTAGCCTTCCACACTCTGGCAGTGAGCTCCTCCCACACGGCCAGCTGCACTGTGCAGGCACCCAGTGAGAGCCTTTCCGCACAGAGCCAGCTCCAAACATTGGAACAAGTAGGGGGCTAGGGGAAGCTTTCTTCAAATGCACTGCATTATCAAATTCCTCCAAGACATCAGGCTACTGAAGGCTGGGAGGTGATACACTGGAAATCTACAGGGACACTATAAGCCAATAGCGGAAATCTGCAATATCTCAGGGTCCCACTGACAGCTGAACAATATGAGAAAACAAGGGAAGAAAATGTCCCAAACAAACCTAGATACTACATCAATAAAACCAAATGACAGCACAGCAGAAGAAATGTCAGAAAGGGAGTTCAGAATGTATGTAATTAAAACGATCAGGGAAGCAAATGAGGAGATGAAAGAGCAATGCAGGCATTGAAGGAGGAGATGAAAGAGCAAATGCAGGCATTAAATGATCGCACCAATCAACAGTTAAAAGACCAAATACGGGAAGCAAGAGATCATTTCAATAAAGAGTTAGAGATACTGAAAAAAAAAAACAAACTGAAATACTTGAAATGAAGGAAACAATAAACCAAGTTAAAAACTCCATAGAAAGCATAACCAATAGGATAGAACACCTGGAAGACAGAACCTCAGACATTGAAGAAAAATTATTTAATCTTGAAAGCATAGTTGGCCAAACAGAAAAGATGGTAAGAAATCATGAACAGAATCAACAAGAATTATGGGATATCATGAAAAGGCCAAATTTAAGAATTATTGGGATTGAGGAAGGCATAGAGAAACAAACCAAAGGAATGAACAACCTATTCAATGAAATAATATCAGAAAATTTCCCAAATCTGAAGAATGAAATGGAAAACCAAGTACAAGAGGCTTATAGAACTCCAAACATACAAAATTACAACAGACCCACACCAAGGCACATTATTATGAAAATACCTAACATACAAAATAAAGACAGAATTTTAAAGGCCGCGAGAGAAAAGAATCAAATTACATTCAGAGGGAAACCAATAAAAATATCAGCAGATTTTTCAATCCAGACCCTAAAAGCTAGAAGGGCCTGGAACAACATATACCAAGCCCTGAAAGAAAATGGATGCCAACCAAGAATCTTATACCCAGCAAAACTTACCTTCAAATTTGATGATGAAATAAGATCCTTCCATGATAAACAAAAGCTAAAGGAATTTACAAAAAGAAAGCCAGCATTACAGAACATTCTCAACAAAATATTCCATGAGGAAGAGATGAAAAACAACGATGCAAATCAGCAACAAGAGGCGCTAGCCTAAAGGAATAGCCAAATAAAGGAGAAACAAAATCATGTCAAAAACAAATATGAGTCAATTGACTGGGAATACAAATCATATCACAATAATAACCCTGAATGTTAATGGCCTGAATTCATCAATCAAAAGACACAGACTGGCAGATTGGATTAAAAAGAAAGATCCAACAATATGCTGCTTGCAAGAGACTCATCTCATAGAAAGAGACACCCATAGACTAAAGGTGAAAGGATGGGGAAAAACATACCATGCACACGGACACAGCAAAAAAGCTGGAGTATCCATCCTCATTTCAGATAATGTGGACTTCAAACCAAAACTAGTCAGAAGGGATAAAGAAGGACATTACATGCTGCTTAAGGGAAGCCTAAATTAGCAAGACATAACAATCATAAATATCTATGCCCTGAACATTGGCTCATCCACGCACGTCAAACAAATTAGACCACAACACAATAATACTAGGCGATTTTAACACACCTCTCTCACCACTGGATAGATCGTCCAAACAAAAATTGAATAAAGAAACCATAGATCTCAATAACACAATCAATAATTTAGACTTAACGGACATATATAGAACATACCATCCAACAAAGAATGAATACACTTTCTTCTCAGCAGCACATGGATCCTTCTCTAAAATAGACCATATTTTATGCCATAAAGCTAATGTTAGCAAGTACAAGAATATACAGATATTACCTTTTATTCTATCAGATCATAATGGATTGAAATTAGAAATAAACGACAGAATAAAAAACAGAAACTACTCCAACACCTGGAGATTAAATAATATGCTATTGTATGACGAATGGATAACAGAAGACATTGGGAAAGAAATTAAAAAATTCTTAGAAGTAAATGAGAACAAAGAAACATCATATCAAAATCTCTGGGACACTATAAAAGCAGTACTTAGAGGAAGATTTATTTCATGGGGCACATTCAACAAAATAAGTAGAAATCAACAAATAGACGACTTAACAGTACAGTTCAAAGCCCTAGAAAAAGAAGAGCAGACCAACACCAAAAGTAGTAGAAGACAGGAAATAGTTAAAATCAGAGCCAAAATCAACAAAATTGAAACAAAAGAAACAATCAGAAAAATTAACAAAATAAATAGATGGTTCTTAAAAAAAATAAACAAAATTGATAAACCCTTAGCCACACTAACAAAGAGAAAGAGGGAGAAAGCTCAAATTACTAAAATTCGGAATGAACTAGGAAATATCACAACAGACACCAGTGAAATACAAAACATAATTAGAAGCTATTTTGAAAATCTATACTCCAACAAAACAGAAAACCTTGAAGACATCAACAAATTTCTACAGACATATGAATTACCTAAACTGAACGAGGAGGACTTACACAACTTAAATAAATCAATTTCAAGCAATGAAATAGAACAGGTCATCAAAAGTCTACCAACAAAGGAAAGTCCCGGACCAGATGGGTTTTCAGCTGAGTTCTACAAAACCTTTAAAGAAGAGCTCATTCCAATAACCCTCAAAGTATTCCATGAAATAGAAGAGGAGGGAACCCTCCCAAACTCGTTCTATGAAGCCAATATCACCCTGATACCTAAACCAGACAGAGACACATCGAGGAAAGAAAATTTCAGACCAATATCCTTAATGAACATCGACGCAAAAATTCTCAACAAAATTTTAGCAGATCGCATACAAATATATATTAAAAAGATAGTGCACCACGATCAAGTGGGTTTCATCCCAGGGATGCAAGGTTGGTTCAACATCTGGAAATCAATAAATATCATTCACCATATCAACAGACTTAAAGTTAAGAATCACATGATTATTTCAATAGATGCAGAAAAAGCATTTGATAAAATACAGCATCCCTTCATGCTCAAAACACTAGAAAAAATTGGGATAGTGGGAACATTCCTAAACATTATAAAGGCAATCTACGCTAAGCCCATGGCTAATATCATTCTAAATGGTGAAAAACTGAAAGCGTTCCCCCTAAAAACTGGAACAAGGCAGGGATGCCCTCTTTCACCGCTTCTATTCAACATCGTCCTTGAGACTCTAGCCAGAGCAATCAGACAAACCAAAGAAATTAAAGGGATACGAATTGGAAAAGAAGAACTCAAACTATCCCTGTTCGCTGATGACATGATTATATATTTAGAGGAACCTGGAAATTACACCAGAAAACTTTTAGAACTCATAAGTGAATTCAGTAAAGTAGCAGGTTACAAGATCAATGCTCATAAATCCAATGCATTTTTATACATAAGTGATGAATCTTCAGAAAGAGAAATTAGGAAAACTACCCCATTCACAATAGCATCGAAAAAAATAAAATACTTGGGAATCAATCTCACAAAAGAGGTGAAAGACCTCTACAATGAGAACTACAGAACACTAAAGAAAGAAATTCAAGAAAACCTTAGAAGATGGAAAGATCTCCCATGTTCCTGGATAGGCAGAATTAATATCGTCAAAATGGCTATACTACCTAAAGTGCTATACAGATTCAATGCAATTCCAATTAAAATCCCAATGATGTACCTTGCAGAAATAGAGCAAGCAATTATGAAATTCATCTGGAAGAATAAAAAACCTAGAATAGCTAAAGCAATCCTCAGTAGCAAGAGCGAAGCAGGGGGTATTGCAATACCAGATCTTCAACTCTACTACAAAGCAATAGTAACAAAAACGGCATGGTATTGGTACCAAAATAGACAGGTAGATCAATGGTACAGAATAGAGGACATGGACACAAACCCAAATAAATACAATTTTCTCATACTAGACAAAGGTTCCAACAATATGCAATGGAGAAAAGATAGCCTCTTCAACAAATGGTGCTGGGAAAACTGGAAAACTATATGCAATAGAATGAAATTAAACCCCTATCTCTCACCCTACACAAAACTCAACTCAAAATGGATCAAGGACCTTGGAATCAGACCAGAGACCCTGCATCTTATAGAAGAAAAAGTAGGTACAAATCTTCAACTTGTTGGCTTAGGATCAGACTTCCTTAACAGGACTCCCATAGCACAAGAAATAAAAGCAAGAATCAACAACTGGGATAGATTCAAACTTAAAAGCTTTCTGTCAACAAAGGAAACTATCAGAAATGTGAAGAGAGAGCCTACAGAGTGGGAGAATATTTTTGCCAACCATACCTCAGAACGAGCGCTAATTTCCAGAATGTATAAAGAACTCAAAAAACTCTACACGAAGAATACAAATAATCCAATCAACAAATGGGCTAAGGAAATGAACAGACACTTCACAGAAGAAGATGTACAAGTAATCAACGGATATATGAAAAAATGTTCAACATCCCTAGTAATAAGAGAAATGCAAATCAAAACTACCCTAAGATTTCATCTCACCCCAATTAGAATGGCCAATATCAAGAACACAAGCAACAATAGGTGTTGGCGAGGATGTGGTGAAAAAGGAACACTCATACATTGCTGGTGGGGTTGCAAATTAGTGCAGCCACTCTGGAAAGCAGTGTGGAGATTCCTCAGAAAGCTTGGAATGGAAACACCATTTGACCCAGCTATCCCACTCCTTGGTCTATACCCAAAGGACTTAAAATCAGCATACTACAGAGATACAGCCACATCAATGTTCATTGCTGCTCAATTCACCATAGCCAGATTGTGGAACCAACCTAGATGCCCTTCAGTTGATGAATGGATAAAGAAACTGTGGCATATTTATACAATGGAATATTACTCCGCAATGAAGAATGATAAAATTATGGCATTTGTAGGCAAATGGTCGAAATTGGAGAATATATGCTAAGTGAGATAAGCCAATCTCAAAAAACTAAAGGACAAATGATCTCGCTGATAAGCGGATGAGGACATATAATGGGGGTGGGAGGGGTTAGCATTAGGTTTAGGGTTAGGTTTAGAGTTAGGCTAAGGAGAGCGGTAAGAATGAAGGAAAGAAGGACTGTATAAAGGGAAAAGGGTGGGAGGGGTGGGGGGGAAGGGAAAAAAAAGAAACATCATTACCCTATGTAAACGTAAAAAAATAAATAAAAGTAAATAAATAAATAAATAAATAAAAAAAGAAAATAAATGAAAAAACAAAGAATATAATGAAAAACTAATTTCTAATACAGTAATAACTACGGTTAATGTAAATGGTTTAAAACATCAATTAAAAAGTAAAGATTGAGAGTGGATTAAAAATAGGATCCAACAATATGCTGATTATAAAAAGTACACTTAAAATTAAATGCTGTTGGAGAATGGAAAATGGAAGAATAGAAAATAGATATACCAAACAAGAAGTTATATTTAGTTGTAGGAGAGGTGGCAATGAAAATATTGGAATAAACTTCAAAGCAAGAAGATTACTGAAAATAAAGTGAGACATGACTTAATGATGAATAGTCAATAGAATAGAAATATATAATAACACTTAATGTGGGCCTATCCAGCAACAGAACCACAAGGTACATAAAGCAAATGTTCCTAGGACTAAAAACATACAAATATCCTATTAGCAACCACAGTTGGATCTTTAATACCCCCATCACAAGGCTATTGATGGTCTGATGGTGCTAATACATAGAAAATGAGAAGGAAACAGAAGCCCTAAAAGAACAATAAACTAAAATGATCTATGTAATGTACACAGACCATTCTATCAAACAACAGAATAAACAATTTTTAAGCACTCACATTCAATAAGATGACATTCTATGTTAGTTTATAAGAAAAATCACAACAAGTGTAAAAGAATCTAAATCAGCATTGCCTCACTTGGTAATTAAATAACGTATGCTTAATAATTTATTGGTCAAGGAGGACAAAAATAAATAGAAAGTGCAAAGATCAGATTCTAATGAAAACATTTCATATCAAATTATTGGGAATGCAGGTAAAGCAATGCCAAGAGGGTCATTTTTAGCAATAAATGTGTACATTAGAAATGAAATAGCAATCAAATCAACAATCTAATTTTCATCCCTTAAGAAACTACAAAAAGAGTAGCAACATATGTCCATACAAGTAGAAGAAAATGGGAGAAAGCACAAAAATTCAAACTCAAAAAAGGAATGTCAATAAAGTACTATTAATGCTCTTTAATAAGAGAGAAAAATGAAAAAAAGAAAAGACACAAATCTTCCAAATCAGGAATAAAACAGGAGACCCTGTACACATTTACAAAATAAACAAAAGGGAAGTCTAAGAGCAACTGTTTATTAAAATTCAAAATAAATGGGTCAATTCTTCAAAAAACATAAATGACTAAAATTCAACCAAGATGAGTACTTTAAAGGTACCATAATCATTAATGATATTGGTTTATAATTTATAATTTGAAACTTCCAAAAGGAAATCTTCAGATCCACATATTTCTACTGGAGAATTATACGACATATTTAAACAAACATTAACATCATTTTTGCATAATCTATTCCAGAAAGTGGAAAGAAGAGGAAACTCTAAAACAAAACTGTTCCACTAAATTTCTATACCCAGCAAAATATCCTATAGGAATGAAAACAAAATATTTTTTACCAGATAGAACTTGGCAGTCATCATTTTTAAAAGATATATAAGACAAAAACAGACAACAGTAACTGGGTTAAGAGAAACATTCCAGATCAAAACAAGGTCTAAAAGGAGGACAGAAGAGCATGATAAAAGATTAAGTATTTGAGTAAATGTATTTTATTGACTTTGTTATTATTACAATGTGTATACACATAAAACACACACATTTTGCCTTAAGATTAATTATTTAAAATAAAAAATAATAATAATGTACATTTGAGGTTGGGTACATGTAATTTTTTTTTTTGAAAAAGAAAGGTGTAAGTGATGGCAGAGATTAAAAAGAATTATATTATTGAAATTTTTTTTTTACCTTTTAGAGAATATTATGTAAAAGTAAATTGTGATACCTTAAGCACATATGTTACAATGTCTCAAAACAGTTCAGAAAAGTGATAGAGAAAAATTAATAGTTAAAATGAAATAGAATACAAAAACTGCAAGTTACCGTATCCAAAACTAGACAGGAAAGAAGAAAGAAAAAGAGGACAGATGAACTCTACAGAGAATAAGCAACACAACGATACAGTTAATATGGCCCTCTCAATACTGCTTAATGTAACTACACTAAATACTCCATATAAAAGGTAATGATTGTCATAAAAATAAAAAGTCAAGATTATTGTATGTTATTTATGTCAAGCACACCTTCTGAAAATAAAATGAGGCTAAAAGAATAAGATTGAAAAAAATCACAAAATCACTAAAAATAAGAAATAAAGTAACAGAGTCTGGAATTACAGCAAAATAGAAACCTGAAGGTTAAATTATTGAATTTATGTACTGTTGTGATAATGTCAGAAAAAGGTGAACATGAGAAGAAAGTTTAAAATAAAAATGTTACAAAGTGTCTGTAGAAAATTATACAAGAAAGAAAAATAAATAAAATTCTTAACTTTGTATTCCTGCATTTCTGTTTTAAAATTAGTAAAGTAAAACATTGCACCATGTTTTTTTACATGAAGTCACAAAATATTTCCACAGATTTTGATCCAATGTATTACAATGCTTTTCCAACTGAGATGACTCCAAATTAATTGTTAATTATCACAGTTTGACTAAAATTCTCATTTTCATCTTATATATCTCATATATCAATGCTATTCCTATAGAAATGAAATTACTTCTATTTTAGGTTTAGGTGTAATTCAAAAAAAGAGACTTCATATTTCTGCCCAAGAGAGTGGTTGGCTTAAAATAGGAATTCTATAAATATCATTTCAAATATCTTTCTCTAGAACTTTTTAGAAATTGGATTTATTTTTAAATTCTTTATTAAAGCATTATAGTTTGATAGTAGTTGGGTTCATCTTGACCAAGTCATACATTCATGGAATTTGATTTACTCCATTTCAGTCCTCACCTTTCCCTCCTCCCCTCCATTCCTCTATTCTCCTTCCTCTACTCTACTGATCTTCCTTATGTCATTTGTTTATTTATTTTTGATTGGTCCTTATACGTATTCATAAAGGACAGATTTGATTTTGTTAAATTCATTTCATATTCCCTCTATCATGATCTCGTTCTTCTAGCCCACTGATCTTCCTTGTATCTTTATAAAATTTGATTTCCCACCCCTTTTTATCCTTACTTTGTTCTAGATTCCATATTTGGGAGAAAACTTTTGACCCTTGATTTTCTGTGTCTGCTTATTTCACTTAGCATGATATCTTCCGATTCTATATAAATGTGATTTAATAACCACCTTTGTACCATGATCAATCTTTATTGAAAAGCGTATCATATATTTTTAATTTCATAATACAAATTTGATTAAATGTCATTAAACAGATGATGTGATAGATGTGAAATAAATAGTAAATTAAAGTTAATAAATGCTAAAATAATATTTGTGATCATATAAACAATGCTAGGAATAGTACATGCAATAGTATATGATACTAGTAGAATAAGTTTTGAACGTTTTTAAGAGTTTCCTAGTAAACAAATTTAGGCATATTGAAAACTAGTTCTTCATCTGCCAATTATTATTTCTATGTTTTAACTGCTGGGTAGTAGAAATCAATATTTGTGTAACTCCCCAAAAAGGATCATTTCTATATTTTGCTATATATTTTCTTTTAAATTTGCATTTAAAGAGGCAACGTCAAAAATATAACGTGGATGACAAGAAAGATGAAATACTTTATGCTCTTTGTTCCCTTGAGTTTATATCCCCAAACAGCCCAGCCAGTCCATAATCATTTTATTAGGATATGAATGTTCATCTGGTTTCTATTAAACCTTATCTCAGGAGACAGGAATTTAATTAATAACAAGAATATTATTTCTCGTTACTGTTATTTTATTTCAAAAAGATTTTAATCACTGTTTAACACAGTGCATGCCAACTAAGTTTCCAACTCTTCAGCAACTTATATTCTCTCAAAATCACTTGCTCCAAAATCACCTAATGGTAGAAATTTGCCACATTTTTTAAGTGAGATTAAACAATTCAAGTAATTTATTAATTATCATTACAGTATGAGCAAAACCTTCTTCTTTTTTCTTTCTTTTTTTTTTCTTTTTGATGTCAGAGACTGAACCCAGGGTCTCTTAACCACTGAGTTATATCCCCAGCCCTTTTTAATATTTTATTTAGAGACAGGGCCTCACTGAATTACTAAGGGCCTTATTAAGTTGCTGAGGCTGGCTTTGAACTTGCCATCCTCCTGCCTCAGCCTCCTGAGTCACTGAGATTACAAGCATGCACCACCATTTCCAGCAGCAAAATCTTGTTTTAATTGCCATCCTATCAGCTTTATCATTTTACATCAGTGTTCTATTTGGAAGAAATAAAATATGAAATAATTGTAATTGAGAATGAAAAAAATATAAATAAAGAATAATGGAAATCCTAAGAATAGCTACATGTTATGATCTGATTAAATTTGTTGCATTTAACTAATTGAGAGCTGAAAGAGCACAATTAGTGCTAATAATAATATTAACTAATACTAATAATATAAGATTATTATTTTTCTGATTAATGAAGAAATATGACATATGATATTGTGTATGTTTTCTGTCATTTAAGAAAACAAATGTACATTATTTTAGAGATAATTTCTTGAAGTTATAATGTCATTCTACCCTGATGTCTTCAGATGGCAATTGTGAGTAGAGATCATATTTGTCTTTCTTAAATGAATGACATTTAAATCAAAGTACAAAACACTGAAGAACTAAAATCAGTAGCTCATAATAACATCCTTTACCAAGTGATGCTTTTGTCAACCATTTTGTATATTTTAGCATGCTTATTGTATTTTTCTGTGTTAACAGACAGCATTTGCTATTTTATTATTCATTCCCATAAACTTCCTACAAGATAATAAAGTGATAAAGTTTTATAAATTCTATGTACTTAAATTCTATAACTTTTCTGGAATACACCATGAAACAGGAGTTTGTGAATAAAAGTATTTTAGTCATACTCCAATGCACACATCGAGAAATAAGTTACATACATAATATTGACCCTCTGCTTTCTGCCCCTGAGGTTTGTCTTATCTACGTATTTCATTTTATATGACATCAGGCTATAGGTGATCTTTTGGACCTGACTTTTTTCACTTAAAACCATGATGGTAAGTTTGTCTACTTTGACATTTACCTGAAATTTCTTCTATTTTATTTTCAAGTTTTAATATCTTGTATTGTGAGATCCCATGATTTTCTTTCAAATTTTGGGCTCTTATAAATAATGCTGCATAGATGTTCACATTTCAATCTTTGTGGTACATGCACTGTTGTTATTTTTTTCCTGTTTTTCTTTTCTTTTCCTTTTCTTTTCTTTTCTTTCTTTCTTTTCTTTTTTCTTTCTTTATTTTTTTGTATTTGATGGGCAAAAGGAGGAAACTTTTAGTAAGCTACCTAGGAATAAACTTCTAATGCCTTATTTAACACATTTTTTAAAACTCTCCAAATATTTACAAAGTAGCTGCACTAATTCAGGCTCCATCAATCAATACATTAGGTTTCCAGTTTCTTCTCCTTCTCAACAACACCGGTTCTTGTCTGTCTTTTTTATTATACCTATTCTAGTGGGTAAGAAATGATTCTAAAAGTGTAGTCAGTGTAGATAGAATCAAACTGCATTATTTGTCATTGCTCTCTATTTTTTCTTTTTTATTATTATTTTTTTATTTTTACAGATTGCATTTTGATTCATTGAACACATATGGGATACAACTTCATTTCTATGGTTGTGCACGATGTAGATTGATACCATTCATGTAATCATACATGTACATAGGGAATTGACGTCTATCTCATTCCACCAGTTTTCATATCTCCACACCCTCCTCCCTCTCATTTCTCTCTACTAAAGTTCCTCCATTCTTCTTTCACCCCCAACTCTCCCACCCCCATTATATATCATCATCCACTTACCAGGGAAAACATTTGGCCTTTGGTTTTTTGGGATTGGCTTATTTTATTTAGCATGATATTTTCCATTCCATCCATTTATCTGCAAATGCCATAATATTATTATTCTTTATGGCTGAATAATATTCCATTGTATATATATACACCGCAGTTTCTTTATCCATTCATCTGGTGAAGGGTGTTTTTTCTCAGCAAAGGATACAATGTGAAAAGAGAGCCTACAGAGTGAGAGAAAATCTTTTCCACACACACTTCAGATAGAACACTAATCTTCAAAATATATGAAGAACTTACAAAACTTTACACCAAAAGTACAAAGAACCCAATCAATAAATGGGCCAAGGAAGTGGACAGACAATTTACAGAAGAAGATATAGAGGTGATTAATAAATATATGAAAAAGTGTTCAACATCTCTAGTAATTAGAGGAATGTGAATTACAACAGCTCTAACATTTCATCTTACTCTGATTAGAATGGCTATTATGAAGAACACAAACAATAATAGATGTTGGTGTGGATGTGGGAAAAAGGCACACTTTTACCTTGTCAGTGGAGTTGCAAATCGGTGCAACTACTCTGGAAAACAGTATGGAGATCCCTCAGAAAACTTGAAATGAACCCACATTTTGACCCATTATCCCACTCCTTGATTTATACCCAAAGGACTTAAAATCAGCCTACTACAGTAATGCAATCACATCAATGTTTATAGCAGCCCAATTTACAATAGCTAGATTGGGGAACCAACCTAGATACCCTTCAACAGATTGGTCTCTATTTTATACCTTGCATTTATTTTTTAATAGGAAAAGAAAGGGAAAATGTTTTCCATCTTAATGCCTTTCACCCTTAACTTCTCTATCTATACAAGAAGATATTCAGAGAACAATGTCAAAAATATGCTTTGCTCAAAACACTTTGGTTATTTGATAACTACACATCAGGCCACTATCTCTCTCTTTTGCTACTGTAAAACACATAGGCTGTGTTCTGATCACTTTGCAGGTATGACAGTATGCGAAGGTCAGATGGACATACAGGGGACAAATGCTCTTCATAAGAAGATACAGGTAATTGTGATGTTAGAGAAGTATTTTACACAACTGGAGTTAAGTCTCTGCTGTATTCATCCAGACTTGGAGTCTCAAATTTCATATATCTAAACCTTAACTTTTAAAAAGTTTTCCAGTAACTCTATAAATTATTTTTTCCTACAGGTATTGAACAATGTCTATATTCATGAACTGCTGGCAATGGACATGTTTTCATAGTTTGTATATGTACTCTGTATATACAGTTGCTTATGAGGATGACCTGGCCTCTTTAGGGATACTTGATGAATAAATCTATAACATTTACCTTTTATTTGTTTAAGACTGCTTTTTGTATAAAATGAGAGATGGAAGCTAATTTTTTAACATAGACTACTCTAACATAATCCATGCTTAGTATTTTCTTCAAAGATTCAAAAGGAATTTCAAATACCTTTCAATTTTATTTGATATTTAAGTGCTCTAAATTGGTCTCACATAGGTAGTATTGCAGAGTAATGGTTTATTAAAATTTTGCCCTCTCAACTAGTTGAATATCTTCTATGTGCTAGGTACTATTGTAGATACTTGGACAAAAGTACTGTACTCACATTTCTCACATAGTATTTCAGGTATAAGATATTTTGACTGATATGAGGATGGTAAAAATGGGAATGTTAACAACATCCAGGTTAGAGTTATATTCATAGTGATAAAATATCCTGTAATTACTGAATTTGAAACTTGGGGAAAGGAAAGCCTAATGTGTAGAAAGATAACACACTTATGATCTATGTCATAGAATCTAGTTGGAGAGACTACAGAATAGTACTTAGTCATATAAAGGAATACAAGATTTAAAAAGTGATGAGAAAGAAACAATTTAGTAATAAATGTAGGACTTCCTACAAATGAGTGTTTTTCTTAGAAAATTCAAATATTCTGGAAAATTTTCAAGGATCAATACATAGGTATGTCTGACTTTGTAAATCATGGGCCATACTTGTAAAGTAAAAACCATCGTAATGAAACTCTGATCATTTGCTTATCTTAGCAATCAGTTTATGATGCAGATATGTCAGAAGGTGAGCACTGTGTTTCTTTATGAAAGTTAGCAATGGTCTGTATTTGTATAATACATGCCAAATGTTAAAATGTTACCAGAAAGAAAAAAAGATCCACTTCCAGCTAGTAAGTTGTAAGCTCTTGTAAGTTAGATGGTACAAAATGTCTTTTTCACTTGTAATCTAAAATTTGTTGTGATATTTTAAAATATAGTGAGAACTTATTAGTTAAGTGAAATATTAAGCGTCTGTTTCTTTTTAATTCTTCAGAAATTGTTTGCTGTCCACCACCTTTCATACTACCATTATAATGTCAAGAGGAAGCTGAAATGATCCAACATATGAAGATCATTTATGAATACCTTTTCATTGTGTTCCCATGAGGTATCTGCTTATATACACTTTAAGTTTATATATCCACTTTAAGCTGCATCATTTCTCATTGAAAGAAAGCACAATATTTTATTGTTCTGCAGCCTAACTCTTCCTGATTTTCAGTAAACAAAATAGTTGATGAAGAAAATACACTCTTATTAGATAGATACCTTATTTTAAAGAAAATTGATGAAGATCATACTGTAAGGCACTTTGTTTCTGACAAGAAAAACAACATACACACCACAAAGAAGAGGCAGATGTCAGACATTAATGATAACCAGTATGCATTTCCATGGTCCAGAGTTGTTGGTATTTAATTTCAACAAAACTACATTCTTCCCACAACCTTTCAGCACGTCTGTGTAAACGTGACAGTAATTTTAAATCTTTTTCTTATTCATTTTTATTGTAAACAAGTGGGATATAGCTTTAAATCTTGTTGACAACTACTTCCCTTATCTTTCAGCAGGCAGTCAGTTGCAGTTCAAATAGTATCACATGGAGAAGTAATTTCCAATTTTTCTCCCATTCTCTAAACTCAAATATAGTCATTTGGGACAAAGCCAAATGTTGGGTCAGAAATGCTAAAGCATCCCAGAGGATATTAAATCAGCTGAACAATTAGAAATTTGATTGAAAACACTGAGTCAGTTTCATTTTTAACACAAGGATCACCTTGACTTCTGAACTGTTCCAGCATTGTTGTTTGATAGTAGAGAAGAAGGAATTGCTTTTCTAATAAGAGTGTAAAATGAGATTATACAATCAGAGGTCAATTGAAGACAAATGGAGCAAGTTTGGTAAAGCTTTACTCTAAGAATGGGTGTGACATGTGATTATTAACATTCAGGGAATTGCTTTTTGCTACTGTTTTGCAAAGAACTCCAAAGGCCAAAAATGCAAATGTGCATGTACATAACTGCTTAGTGAAGTAAATGAGTACTGTGTGTGTGATTTCATCAAAATAAATAAAATTTTAGTGTATTACTATGACATTGATAAATGTACATACTAATTGTTTAATCTGTGCACACAAATCAGAGTTCAGTTTGAACAGCTACAGAAGTAGGTGTTATAGCTTAATGTATTTGTTAAAAAAGAGTTTTGAGTCCTTAGTTTTCAATTCATTAGATATACAATCTTGGTTAATTCTCATAAATGTTTTGAATTTGAGATTTAAAATGAGCAAGTACTACCCAGGCTTTGATTATGTCAGTCACACATTAAAAAATGCACAAAAGTCCAAAGATAGAAACTTAATGATACCGTAGTACTAAAAGTTTCTCATACTACTAGTATGTATTGTCATTCCAAATATTTCAACATGTGCTCATGCTCTTTTTATGATCTGCATTATATTTCTTTTCCTCTCATTCTTTAAAAATTCCTCTGGAACTATTTCATTGTGTGGCACTGGGAAATTTTCACCTCCATTATGTTACTATAGCACCCCATGGAAATCTGTTATGATTCTACTTACCATTTCATATGAATACCACCCATTAATGTGTCATTCCTCAAATGAAACACACTTATCATGACTCATTCACATTTTTATCTCTAGAATTCAACAGTAAAATCTAGCATTCTAAAGTACCCCCTTAATGTTGACAAATCAAAATTCTAGGAGTGAAAGTCTAGAGTGAAAGGAATAATTAATTGTTGAATTGCCTTTCTATTTTTATGTATTTTCCTCTGTCTTTAAAAGAATTGTTTTTTAATACTTTCACCTTAATTTTATTGCTAATTTAAGAAAGAGAAATTTTCAGATTAACACAGAGATCATGCTGGGCATGGTGACACACACCTGTAATCCCAGCAGCTCTGGAGGCTGTGGCAGGAGAATCACAAGTTCAAAGGCAGCCACAGCAACAGTGAGGCTATAAGCAACTCAATGAGACCCTGTCTCTAAATAAAATACAAAATAGGACTGGGGATGTGGCTCAGTGGTTGAGTGCCCTTGAGTTCAATCCCTAGTACCCAAAACACACATATGCACACACATCACACACACACACACACACACACACACACACACCACACACAAAGATCACATCTATATTCAGGAACGTAATGGATAATGCCTTAATATTTAATTTTATTTTCTTTGAGATCTCTACAGAACTCAAATATAGTCATTCAATTTATAGAAAAAGAAAATAAATTATTATAAACTGTTGTGAAATGTATTTGTTATTTTTAATTTGATATATCATAACAGACACAACATAAACTCATAATTATGACATTTAAAGATGAAGTATTTATCACTTTTAAAGATTATAACTTATAATTTAAAATAAATTATTTAGTTGAAAAGATATTAAGAACTTATTCACTTGATACTAAAATGTTATCTTACATCTTGTAAAATGACATAAAAGACTCCCCCCCCAAAATATCACAGATATGACCTAGATAGACTAGTTGCTTCTGCTACCTTGCACCAGCTGAATTTTAATATTCAGACCCATTGAATCAAGTTTAGGTTATAACAGAGTAAATACCTATATGCTTCTTTAGAGAGGACAGCTTTGTTGAAAAATTGGCACATTCATACTTGCATTGCATGTCTTGGCATAAGGTTCCACTTTCTGTGAGAAATTTTGGCAATATTCACTGGAATGTATTAAACTAAATCAAGAAATCAGCATTGGCAATTAGATTAAGGGAACATTTTGGTTTTTCTAAATATGACAGTGTGTAAACCAGAGACCACATAAAACAAATAGATGAAGCAGGTGTGAGACAGACCCACAATTGGAAGACTGCCAACTGATCAGCTCCACCAAGGTTCTATTATGTAACCAGAAACACATTTTGTTGATATTTAGAATTTTTCCCCCTAGATTAACTTCTGCCAACTGGATACAGATCAGTGAGCATAATCGCCACAACCATTCCAGATTCAGGTAACTGATTGGCACTACAATCTAGTCTGTACCTGCAGTTTGTTCTGCTTGCATACAAAGATATTGATATAACAATACAACTTCAACTATTTCTCAGACTCGTCATAACAAAACAATCTACAAATGTATGCCTGTGCTTCATTCATATCAGAACTTATTTATGCGAACAATTGAGATAATAATCAGATATATAAAATGTAATCATTAAATCGTTTATCCTGAAGTACTGAGTGCAAACTGACAAATTGATAGAGTTATGTCTATGAAACTGTCATTGATTTTAACTCTTGGTTATTGAAATAGTACTTCAATAAACATGTCAATACAGATGTCTCTCCAACATACCAATTTCATTTCTTTTGGATAAGTATCCAAGAGTGGAATAAAGTTTTTAATCAATTTTTGAGTTGTTTTGGGGAGCTGATGAGAGAGAGGTATCAATTTTATTCTTTTAATTATGTGGAATCTCACTTAGCCAGCATCATTTATTGACAAGTTATCAAAACAAACATGAGAAGAAACAGAAAATCTGACGAGGTTATCTCCAATCCTCCAACACACACTCTTAGTACATTTCTCCAATTTTTTATTGCTTTTGATTTTGTCTATAGTGCAACTTGGGAAAATAGTCATCTTAACAACATTGAGACTTCTAATCCTTGAGCATAATATATCTACTTTTAAGGGTATTTAATAATCCTTTTAATAGTGTTTTATAACATTTATTATGCATATGTCAAATTATTTTGCTAATTTTTTTTGGTGGGGTGGTTTGCAACAACATATATTTTGCTGAAATCCAAGGAGGCACTCCTATAATTCATTCCATCAGATCCTAGAAAAATATACTGAGCAGTACTAGACAAAGTTACAGATAACTTCTGAAGTGTTACATATTTCTTCATCAGGATATAATCTTTAAAATTTGTTCTTGTGTATATTATTTTCTGATGCTATTGCAAATGGAAATCATTAAAATTTTATTTAATTATTTAGTTCAATACTAGTACCTAGAAATACTATTCATTTTTTTATTGACCTCATATTTTAAACTTGCTAAATTATATATTAATTACAGATCTTCATAAAATATTTAAAATATTTATTTAAATGGTTATGTTGTTCAAAATAAAAGGGAAATAGATCTAATTTTGCTGCAATCTTTAATTTTTTTCTTGCCCTTTTGTACTGACTAAAACCTTCATCAAAAAATGGAAGTGATGAGAGCAAATATCCTTGCCTTGTTTGTCATTTAAGGAGTAAATCAGTCTTTCACCTTTAAACTATTGTATTAACTGCAGGTTTTTTAGAGACACTCTTCAGAAGGTCAAGGAAATCTCTTCTATTACTTTCCTGAAAGTTCTACCAAGCATGAATGGTAAGTCTTTAAAAAAATGTTTTATGTTCATCATCTACTGAGATTAGCATATAGTTTGCCTTTTTTGGTTTACTAATAAGGTTAAGTATATTTTTGAATATTAAAATAACTATTCAAATATACCCATTCCAAGTGTAATAATTTATCATTTTCACTAAATATGATTCCTAAATTCAGTTGGTTAAATTTTTGTTTAAAATATTTACATTAATATTCATGAAATATATTAGTGTGCAGTTTTCTTATAAATACTTTGTTTAATTTGTTTTTTGGATGATCCTGACCTTATATAATTGATTAGAAAGTGTACACTCTTCTGAGAGAATTTATATAACATTCATATTATTTATTTTTTAAATATTTGGAAGAATTCTCCAGTGATGCCATTTGTGCTGGTTTTTAAAGGACAACTTTTAATGCATAATTAAATTTATTAATTCTCATAAACATGTTCAGATTTTCTTTTTCATTTCATCTCTGTTTTATAACTGTTTTGTAACTTTTAAGTTTCTTAAATTTATTCATTTCCTCTAAGTTTTAGAATATATATGAATAAAATTTGTTCATTATTTTATCCTTTTGAAATCTTTTGACTTTAGGACCAAGCAAGGAAGTTTAAGGTTTGGGTACAAGGAAGGGCTACACCAAGTATCTTCAACATCTGTTCTACTATAAATGGCCTTCTATTTAAGAGCACAGACCTCACGAATTCTTAATTTAATGAGTCCCATGAAGTTAACCTTGTAAGAATGACACCAGAAATTTTGGCCTACATCAGAGGATTAACCAAACTAAGACCATTCTGAAATAAAATACTGGGTTTTTTCCCCATGTCTAAGTAAATACATTATTGATCATATATTCAATGAATTAAAAAGGAAAAATATTGATAAAATAGTTTCTAAGAATTTTAATGAATGAGGCAGTGTTCCAGTTACAAACATGTCTCAAGAAAAATTTATGGAAAGCAAGACCCAAATCGTTCAGTCAGTATAAGATTGCAAATATGTCCTTTCTATGTGTCAAGCATAGCAAACATGTTTTACTAACCAGATGTATTACAAATGTAGGAAGAGGGGCTAAGGAAAGATGTTAATGGAAAATAGTGCAAAAGCTTCAAAAAGAATGGTTTAAAAATTAGATTTTAAAAACAAGTGTTTTGGACTGGGGTTCTGGCTCCATGGTAAAGCACTTGCCTAGCATGTATGAGGCACTGGGTCAGATTTTCAGCACCAGATATAAATAAATTAATAAAATAAAAGTCTATTGACATCTAAAAAAATTTTTTTAAAGTGTTTGAAGAAAGTTGCACCCTTATTCCTTCCCTTTGAATGGGCTTTATCAAGCTGAGCATGTCCCAGACAGTTATAGATGAGAGCTGTAAGAAAATAGTTATGGTGCTATCATAAATTTTCTTTATAATTTTAAAACATTTCAAAAATTTCAAGTCAATATGCCACTTTATGTTTTATATATATATGTTCATATATCAATATACATCACAATGGTTAGCATTAACCTATGATGATATTAGTTTTAAAATTTTGAATTGAAACGCCTACAAAGTATTACCCCAGTTATTTTAATCGGAAGGGAAATAAATAAGGCATTTTATTTATTTGTTTGCTTTCTGCAATACTGAGGATTGAATGCAGAGCCTCAAGCACACGAGGCAAACCTCTATCACTGAAATACATCCCTAGCCCATAAATTAGGTGTTTTATAATGAGAAAAAATTATAATAAATTAAAAAATATGTCTGAAACTGACCACTTTCATGCTAGTCACACATCATATGATGTTCTTTATTCCCCCCTGAGGTAGAACACTGTAAATGAAGGACTGGTTGCCTAAATCCTCCCTGGTGACATAACCTGAAGGAAATGACAGGCATTTTTTTACCCTCCAACTAACACAAAATTAATTTGAATTGTTCCCGAAGTATAAGAAACTAAATCTCATTGTTAATTGTAGCTTCTTTAGTTATTAGACATTTTTTCACTTAATTACCTAGAGAGAAAACAAATTTACAGTTAGCATGGCAAGTCTGTATCATATTATCTGTCTCCATTATGATATTTGTTTTTGATATGAAAGTAAAAGACTTTTTTTAACACTTGAATTCTTAATTCAAGCTAATGTTTGATTATAGATAAATGTTCTGCATTGCTGGAGGTTGGTTTCATTTTAAAAAACAAAACTGAAATATTTAGTCACTCTCCTTGGTGATATTGAGAGCATATTTTAAAATATGGATTCTTTATAGTGTGGTGATTTTTTCTGATATAGAATATAATATTTATTTTATTGAAGAATAATTTTCAAATGTCATTTTTTGTTCTATTTACATATATTTGGTTAACATATTAAAAAACAAGTTTTCCACATGATTTTCTAGGTTTAGAGACAGAATTACTTGGGTTTGACTTTTTATTTCTATCACTTAGATGTTTAATCTGAGTATTTCATGCAGCCATACATGACATGCTTTTATTTTTTATACCTATATTTACTCACCTTACAGTGTTATTTTGGAGAATGAATGAGAAAATGTATGAAGATATGAAATCTACTAAGGACTATCAACATCTAAACATATTTGTAGTGTGCAAAACACATTTTCTTATAAAAATTTAGACTTGCATGAAATTTAGTCTTAAGCAATACATATTATAAACTTAAGAGGTAAAAAAATGGAGAATGAAACATTATCTTATAATTAATAATAGACTTAAGAATATAATACAAATCTTTAACTTTCCTTTTCAATAAATTTTTCAACATGAATTTTAGATTAATAGAAATGGAGTAACATACAAGCAAAAATCAAGAATGTGAAATATGGAAGTAAAGATTTTTTGAGATTCTATATTTAGGTTTAAAGAAAGAGGTACAAGGAATTATGAAAGTATGAATGTCTAGGTGCTCTTGGTGTGTTATACCTTTCCATTTAAATGACAGTTGTATTAACCGATAAATTATATTGTTTGTAATATACAAAAATAATAGTGATGCTCATTCATCTGACAGTATAAAAGGGGTGAAAATAAATTGCACAATCTTATGAGTCTATCATTTTCCTAAAATTTCTAAAAAATCTATTATGTATATTGGATAAAAGATAGTCTTTTTAACAAATGGTGCTGGGGAAACTGGATATTCATATGTAGAACTATGAAACTAGATTCATATTGCTCAACTAGCACCAAAGTCAAATCAAACTGGATCAAAACCCTAGGAATTAGACCAGAAAGCTTGCAACTGCTGCAAGAAAATATGGTCAGCACACTTTCACATTGTATCAGATACCAGTTTTCTTAACATGAACCCAAATGCTCCAGAAATAAAACCCAGAATCAATAAGTGGGATGCCAACAAATTAAAAAATCTTCTGCACAGCAAAGGAATGATCAGTGAAGAGAAAGCCTACAAAATGGGAAAAAGGCTTTGCCATCTATGACTCTGATGGGGGATTAATATTCAGGATATATAAACAACTCAAAAATACTTAACAAAAAAAAACAAAAAATCCAAATAACCCAATAAATAAAATGGACATAAAAAGCTAAACAGACACTTTTCAAAAGAAGAAACATGAGTATCCGACAAAAGTAAAATAAAAAATTGTTCAACATCTCTAGCTATCAAGGCTACACTAAGATTTCATTGCACTCCAGTCAGAATGGCAGTTATCAAGAATTCAAATAATAAATGCTAATAAGCATGTGGGGGAAAAGTACACTCATTCATCTTTTGATGGAACTGCAATTGGTAAAATCACTCTGGAAAGCAGTATGTAGGTTTCTCAAAAACCTAGTAATGGAACCACCATATGACCTAACTATCCCACTCCTTGGTATTTATCCAAAAGAACTATAATTAGCATACTAGAGTGACACAGGCACATCAATGTTTATAGCATGCAATTTACAATATCCAAGTTATGGAACCAGTCCAAATGCTCATCAATAGATGAATGGATTAAGAATTTGTGAAATATATACAAAATGGAGTTTTACCCTGCATTAAAGAAGAATGGAATTATAGCATTTGCAGGAATATGGATAGAAAAGGGGACCCTCATGCTAAGTGAAATAAATGAGACTCTGAAAATTAAGGGTCAAATGTTTTTTCTCATATGTGAAAACTAGAGCAAAATAAGGGATAAAAGGGGAGATCATATATCATAAATATGGAACATTGGTGGAATAGAAAGAAGAGATCATAGGGAAGGAGGAGGGACAGGCAAGGGAAGGAAATGCAGAATGAACTGAGTAAAATCACATATATAAATATATCACAGGGAATTCTATTCATATGTATATATAGGAAGCAACAATCAAAAGTAAATACATAATTGAGTGAAAGGAAGCTCAATAAAGGAAGGAGAATGGGGGAGGGAGGAGGGGAAGAAAGGTATAGGGAACAGGGACTGAAATGAAGTATATCAAATTTCTTGCATGTATGATTTTGTCAAAATGAACCCAACTACTATGTGTAACTATAATGCTCTAATAAAAAATCTTATATATATATATATATATATATATATTTACTCCTATAATTTTGCATAGGAATACATGCTTAAATTATTTATCCCAAGATATAAATCATACTAATTTCTTTTTTAATGTAGCTAGTGTTTTTCTTGTTAAGTATTTGCTTGTATATTCTCCTTATAAGAGAGTTTTACTTCTATAAATTAAAAGATATTTTCATTAATTAATAATATAACTCCATAATAACCACTGTAAGTGTAAAATGCATGTCCAAAAAGATTAATTGTTTTAACAAGACATCATTTGGTCATGATTACCAACAAAAAAGCAAACACTTAGAAAGTATATAATTGTTTAAAACACAAGGTACTGCACTTGAATACTGACTCAGCTGAGATGAAATACTGATTCAAGTGACATGAAAATAATCTCTTTTGGTCTCAGTCTCTCCCATACATGTGCAAGCATGCAGACAGACAGACAGACACACACACACACACACACATGAATGCCAAGATTACAATGCACAATTGTTCTTTTTGTGTGGTGAATGAAATTATAATGCACAACAAATAAACATGAGTCATGTTTTTGTATTTTAATATTTTCATTCAATTTAAATAGTCTTGGAATGTCACAATCAACTACTAAAATTAAAATTGTATAAAATTGGTAACCATAAGGAACCTGTGTTCAAGCAAACAAGAAGAAATCTAGCATTTCTAGGGCAAAACACATTAAGAAATTGCAAATAAAATGTCACAACAAAAAGCAAAGAAATGCAGTCATTTTGTTTTAACTAGAAATTCAAAATCACTGAATGAGAATTCTCTGATGCTAAATATTGTCCTTTGCAATTATAAACTCAGCTGATTTGCCATCTGCAGAAATAAAGCTAGGCTATTACAAAAGATCATAAATGTGAAGTACTCTAAGTGCATATGTGGACCAGCAGATGTCACTCTTGTTAAAACACTGCCAGTAACCATTTATGAAGGGTAATTGTCTGCTATGGTTATGGGCAGAATTTCAACATCTGAAAGAGTTAACCCTGACCCACTTTTCACCTTACCACCTACTTTACACTAATGACAACAGGATCAGTAAATTAAAAGCGTCAGCTGCCCCGCCATCGGATTCCAAAGCTGTTGGTCTAACCATAATTTAGGGTCAATTGTTACATAAGCAGCATTGCCAGATCTGTGTAATTATTAAAAATGTTACCAGACACAGAGAATAAATGCTGCAGCTAAACCAAGCTCTAACATTACCATAACTAGGCTGATGATTCATAGCATTTTTTCCTTCTAAAACATATCTAGAGTAGCTAGAAAATTACATTTCAATTTTTGAAATTACGGATTTTTTTTCTTTTGTTAAATCAGACCTTGGTCATTTCAGAATGGATGAAATCTAATATTTTATCATCCCAAACTCCTCAAAGTGCTTATAATTGAAGAATGGGAACTTTTGAAAGATCAATGGTATGAGATATTTTTAAGATGTAAAAAAATTAAAAACATATATTTCCAGAAGTAAGGCATATTATCTGGAATATATACATACTTAATGTATATAATATACATGTGTATGTTTAATATATTTATTTAATGCTTCCAAAAATAAAATAAGTGATATGTAGTGTATCTACATGTTTACTCATGTGTTTGTGATCTCCTCCATAAGAATGTGTGTGTGTGTGTGTGTGTGTGTGTGTATAAGATTTTTTATTCCCTTGGCTTATTACTTGTCACATAGGAAATAAAATTCTAAATTCTATCAGGACTCTTCTTTAGGTAAACTCATTATTATGATAAATGACTTATTATATTAATGGATTGTTCGAAGCTTCCTTGGCCACAACTATGAGTAAGACTAAAAATAATTGAGAAAGTCTGAAATCAAATACCAGTTCTACAGGTTTTGGGGTTTGTATAAATTGCTTCACTTTTTCATCTGAAAATCAGACAATACCAAAACCTCAGATCCTTTGTATTAATTAGATAAAATAATATAAATAACAGAATGTCTGAAGTACTCGTAGGATTTCAAGGGGCTTAGCTCTCTTATTGAGTAACTTTAAGTTCCCAAAGTAAACAATGATATTAACAAATATTTCATTTCCTGATCATTCAAAACAAATACTAGATAACATTAGATTCTTCAAATGGAAGATGTCCTCATTCTATTTCCCTAACTCATGTAAAATCATTTGCTAGTTTATATGCTTTAATATTTTAAGAAAATGGAATTCAGACACTGAATATTTCCACAATACTGTCTCACAAGATAGCTCTTTTTGTTTTTGACAAAAAGACTGTTTGATATCTCTTAGATAACAGTGACTTAAAATCTTTTCAATTGCTACATCAATTTGATGCTCTACATGAACTCAGTAGATATAAAAATACATTTCCACTGTAGAACACTTTGGTTACCATTTTATAACAGCAATAATTTTATGGCAATATATTTCTATTTTTTCAATATTTCTCTATATTAATATTGTGATATTTTTAATACTGCTTACCTAATAGTTTCATTTTGAGGGTTTAATAAGATGTTGCTTGTAAAAAAAAAACCATCCTAGTGCCTCACATATAATATGCATGCCATAAATCAACATTATTTTCCACACCTATCATTCTACGTGCTTGCTCATAAAGATGAAACACATTTCATTACCTTATATCTTAGCATATTGTTACTAAACCAGGCTATCATTTCTCAGATTCCTTATATTCTATTAACTTTATATTTTATTATTGTTTTAGGATATGCATCATATCATCAACTTCAGTCTGAGTTGCCTTAAACAAAAATTCTTACATAATTTAGAATCACTTTACTTATAGTTAACAGAAAACATAAATGACTTTAAGAATATTGATTTTGACTCATTTAACTAAAATGTAAAAAAATAAATCTTAATTCTGATTCAGAATGACTGAGAAGTACAAATGAGTTTGCAAGACCTAGTCCCCCTTCCCTTTCTCATTCTACATGATCCAGTTATATGAGAGAATTCTTTCTTTTCATCCTTAAGGCAAAATCTATATTAAGTGGAATTAAATTGAAAAATCAGTGTGTTTGCATGTGTGTGAGAGTGAGACAGAGAGACAGAGATGGAGAGAGGGAGAGAGAGAGATAATTACCTGTATTTTTGTGTACTTTTTAAAATTTTTCTTTTCTACAGACTGCATTTTGATTCATTGTACACAAATGGGGTACAACTTTTCATTTCTATGGTTGTACACGATGTAGATTCACACGAAGAGATTTTGAGATTTCTGTAGCCATCCTGATTATTAACCTGTTATGAGAACCTAATTTTTTCCATTTTCTGGAATTAATTAAGGACTTACTTTTTGCTCTAATCATATTTTGCTTTGTAATTTAATGTTTTATTGATCTATCTTTGTAAATTATGATGCATCTAAGAAGGTCCTTCCAATTTGAAAACTCATATGCTTCATTTATTTTAAAAAACTTGAAAGAAAATTTTATTTCATT
This sequence comes from Sciurus carolinensis, assembly GCF_902686445.1. Classification (NCBI taxonomy): domain Eukaryota; kingdom Metazoa; phylum Chordata; class Mammalia; order Rodentia; family Sciuridae; genus Sciurus; species Sciurus carolinensis. The sequence goes on from NC_062213.1 coordinate 122,310,504, forward strand.
GGTTATGCATTGCCTTCATTTTCTCTATTATTCTTATGTTAATTCCTCTGGAGTGGACCCCTAATTGTCTTTTCTTTTTTCTCTTATTTTTTTTTCCTATTTTATGTTTTATTTGTCTACTATTGGAGTGATGTGGTTGTCAACTGACCTTCTAATCCTTTCAGAAAGGGAAATAAAAATGCTTCAAATGGAGTACTGTGTTTGGCTGTAAGAAGAGTTTGGGTGAATAAATTGCAACTATGGAAGAAAGAATATGCGTGAAGCATTGGATCAGGAATGTGCCACATTCTAGAGAGCATCCTATTTAGTAACATGAATAAGACTTCAATAAACTATTTCACCAGCCCACCACAGGGGCAAGCTACTTAATTCTTTATAATAAAGTATATGGTAAACCAATAATTCCAGTGGGGTAAACCCTAAACTGCATTTCATTTTATGTGATTTTAGTTCTTGTACAAACTCAACATATTACCTTCTACTAGGATATCAATGACTGAAAGTGCAGGGCAAGCAAATCCATACCCAGTTGAAGAGGTTCTTTCAACAAAACAAATCATGGATTTCTCCAGGATAAAATGGGTCATTGTAATCAACCTGCTGTCAGGTAAATGTCTGATCTTCCCAGAAAAGAAAGTCATATTTTGAATAAAAATTGATCTATGCTATTGACAGCTAGGAACTCAGCAATAATGACTGTCAGGTCGATCACAGTGAAGCAAGTTCACGTAGTTGAGCTCAGATGTAGTCTTTATCACTTTCCGCATGTGGCCATGAAGTATGCACCATTCCTTCCCTGCTTACTTTGGGCAACATTCCTAGCAAGAGCAGAGTCACTTCTGTGGTTAAACTGCTCATAAGACAGCCTTTTGCTTTATAGATCCAACTTTTTCCAACCAGCAACTTGTTATATCTACAGCTCCAACTGAGTGATTTAAAATCTAGGTGCTAGCATTCAACTATTAGAAAGTGAAACAAATTTCAAGAAGGTAAAACATCATATGATAGCCTAAATACTAGAAAGAAAGTTATAAATACTGTAAGAATCTTACATTGAGAAGTGCACAGTATTGTCATAGAAATTTTAAAAGACTCAAAAAATACACTAAATAAATATACTGTTTCCTTTATTTCGAAGCTGAGATATACCTTGAAGATGTGTTGAAAGTTTTGTCCCCAGTCTGTGACACCATTGGGAAGTGGAGGAAACTTTAGGAGGTTGATTAGGACCTAGTAGGAGGTTAGATCATTGGGAGTGGCTCCTTTGGAGACTTGTTATTTATGATGTATTCAATTTTGTGTTCATATCATGCTATATTGTTTACTATAAATTTATGTAGTAATATATCTCGAATCACACATCTTAGGGGTTAGGTTATACAATTTTAAGGCATGGTGCTATTATAGCAAAATAAAAATCCAGTATAAGACCACATGTAAAAGTTAATTGATTTTTAAAGAACAATGTACAAAAATTCAATGAAGAAAGCCAAATGGTATTTTAGCAACTGAAGATTTTAATATATAGCAATGTTTATTTCAAATAACAGTCAAAACATTATCTTGAAATATACCATAAGCCTTAAAACTAAAGTTAAGACTATGAAAACTCTAGAGAAAACCAAAGTAAAATCCTTAAAGTAGGCAAAATATTTTTACACAGAACTCAAACCTACCAACCATACAAAAATATTGTTATTGCTCTATATCAAGATTAAAACCCTGCTTTTTGCTATTTAAAAAATGACACAATATGACAGATATCTCTAGAATATATGAAGAATCTTGCAACTCATTAATGAGAATAAAAATAATCTCACAAATAGAAAAATATCAAAGTCATAAAAGAAAATAACAAATAAACCGCATAAAAAAGCTCAATTTCTTTAGTTAGCAGGGTACATATTTCATAGAATTAAAATTGAAATTGAATAATACCATTGTATTCTAAGAGAATGCTATATAAGCTTATTAGTTCAAGTACTTTTTTGAATGTTTCAGATTTTCTGTAAATGTGATTATATTGTCTGTGAAGAAAAGTTTACTTTTTAATTTCCAATTTGTAAGCATTTTATTTATTTTTCAGTCCTATTGCATTGCTTAGGTATCTGCTATACTGTTGAATAGAAATGTGCATAGATTTTAGGGAAGAGGCATTTTGTCATTCAACCTTCCATTTATGGTAATGTCTCCTGGTTTTCCATAGATAATCTATTATAAGTTAAGCTACATATTTGCTTTTTGTAATTTTTTTATTGTTTAACCTTGAATGCCTACTGAATTATGTCAAATGGTGAAAAAGTGTATTTTGCTTTTATTCTCTTAATGAGGTGAAATTCCCTTACTGACTTTTTAGTTTGAAATAAATCTTGTATCACTGGAATGATGATGGTGATGATGATAATGTTGATGAAGATAAGGATTTTTATTCCTTTTCATTTTGTGAATATATTCAATTCACATATTGTATTTTTAATTCCATGTGAAGAATATTCTTGAACATTTCTACTATTGCAGGTTTGCTAGAAACACATTCTCTCAGCTTTTATTGTTGAAAAATAGAAATCATTGCTTTATATTGACAGATATTTTTACTTAGTATAGAATTTTAGGTTTTTCTTCCTTTCCCCTTATTTTAAGGATGTTATTTCATTGTCTTCTAGCTTTAAGGGTTCAAGATAAGAAGTCTGCATTCATTAATTTTTGTCCCTCTGCAAGTGATGTGTCTTTTTTTAATCTGGTTTAATTTTTTTTCTTATAATATTGGTTTTCATACACTTAGCTACCATATGAACTGATGTGATTTGAATTTGTTTGAATTCTTCCTGTTTATAATTCATTTTATTTACAGGTTTTTAACTTACAATATTGGAGAAAATTTTATTATTTTTTCAAAACTTTACTGCTCTCCCTAAGATTGCTTGAATAACAAAATACTGAATAGAAATATATTTTGTCTCTTTTTTATGTGTCTTTACTCTGTTTAAAATTTTGTCTTATTTCCACCATATGTATTGGACTATCTTCAGATTAATATTTTCTTCTAGACCATGTTGTTGCCTCAAAAAAAATTCCCTCTGAGGATACTTTATTTTGCATCTCCAGTAATTCCATTAGGCAATTTTTAAATGTCTCATTTATTTTATTTTATTTTATTTTTTTAGTCATAGATAAACAAAGTACCTTTATTTTATTTTATTTTATTTTAATGTGATGCTGAGATTCAAGGTGCTCTACCACTGGGCTACAGCCCCAGGTCATCATTTTATTCCATATTATATCTAGTTTTCTTTAAAATACTGAGCATCTGGCCACATTTATGATAGTTGTCAATATTTTTTTAAATTTATTTTTAGTGTAAACAAATGGGATACATGTTGTTTCTCTGGTTGTACGTGAAGTAAGGGTGTACCATTTGTGTAATCATACATTTACATAGGATAATAGTGATAGTTGTCAATATTCTTGTCTTTTTTATTACTGTTTTCCTTTCAGAGTCTATTTTCACTTATTTGTTTTCCCTCTGATTACTGGTCACATCTTTTACTTATTCTCATATCTACCGTTTTGGGAATTTTGGGCATTGTGAATTTCATAGTTTTGAGTGATAAGGTTTTTAAATTTTTTATTTATAAAGTATTGAGGTTTTTCATCAGGAAATCACTAAAAGAACACCTTGATCATTTTATGGCTTAAGCTTTGTCACACACAATGAATTAAGAGTAGCCTTGAGTAGAGTATTTATTCAGCCCAACTAATACTTGGTATATTCAATATGCTCTCTCCACTCTGCTTCATGAAAATCAAATGACCCTCATTCCTGTGTAACTTCCAAAAATTTTGTGCTTATAATTCCCCAATGATTATTCTTAATTTACCTCTCTCTCTTTTATGTCTGATCTTATGGAATTTCATGCTATTTATCCTCATACTGGTATTTAAACAAAGATTAAAAGTTACCCGTTTGCTGCAGATTTCTATAGGTCTTTCTCTATATCATTTCCTTTTTTTCTGTTACACTGCTACAAAAAATTCTAGCCACTTTAACATGTGAGAAATTTATTATTATAATAATTAACAATAAGTATTACATATAAGCTTTAAAGTATTACTTTAATATCAAAGACATTTGAAATAAGGTTTTAAATATTTTTACTGAATATAAATGCTGTAGATTTCATGAAGCATTTTACTTTCTACCTAGGAAATTAATATTAAAAAGGACAGTAATATTTATGTAGTTTTGTCGGTATGTCTTCTATTTTGTACCACTGGTCTACATGTCTATTTTGGTGCCAATACCATGCCATTTGTGTTACTACTGTTCTGTAGTTAAGGTCTGTCATTGTAATGCCTCTTGTTTCACTCTTCTTGCTAAGTATTGCTTTGGCTATTCTGAGTTATTTTTCCAAATGAATTTCATGATTGCTTTTTCTAGTTTATGAGGAATGCCATTGGAATTTTAATAGGAATTGCATTAAATCTGTGTAATGCTTTTGGTAGTATGGCCATTTTGACAATATTAATTCTGCCTGTCCAAGAGCATGGGATGTCTTTCCATCTTCTAAGATTTTCTTCAATTTCTTTATGTAGTATTCTGTAATTTTCATTGTAGAGGTCTTTTACCTCTTTTGTTACATTGATTCCCCAATTTGGTTTTTTGAGGCTATTGTGAATGGGGCAGTTTTCCTAATTTCTCATTCAGAGGATTCATCACTTATGTATAGAAATGCATTTGATTTATGGCTATTGATATTATATCCTGCTACTTTGCTGAATTCATTTATAAGTTCTAGAAGTTTCCTGGTAGTATTTTTTGGATCTTCTAATTATTGAATCACGTCATCAGAAAATAGTGATAGTTTGAGTTCTTCTTTTCCTATTTGTATCCTTTTAACTTATTTCTCCTGTCTAATCACTCTGGCTAGAGTTTCAAGGACGATGTTGAATAGAAGTGGTGAAAGAGGGTATCCCTGAATTGTTCCAGTTTTTAGAGGGAATGCTTTCAGTTTTTCTTCATTTAGAATGATGTTGGCCTTGAGCTTAGCATAGATACTTTTTATAATGTTGAAATATGTTCCTACTATATCTAGTTTTTCTAGTGTTTTGAACATCAAGAGGTGCTGTATTTTGTCAAATGCTTTTTCTGCATCTATTCAGATGACCGTATGATTTTTGTCTTTAAGTCTAGTGATGTGATGTATAATATTTATTGATTTCCATATGTTGAACCTACCTTGCAACCCTGGGATGAACCCTGCTTGATCAGGGTGCACTATCTTTTTAAAAGGCTTTAGTATGGGATTGAGAATTTTATTGAGAATTTTTACATCTATGTTCAACAGGGATATTGGTCTGAAGTTTTGTTTCCTTGATGTGTCTTTGTCTGGTTTTGGTATCAGGGCGATACTAGCCCCATAGAATGAGTTTGGAAGGGTTCCCTCCTTTTCTAGTTCATGGAATACTTTGAGGATTATTGGTGTTGATTCTTCTTTGAAGGTCTTGTAGAACTTGACTGAAAATCTGTCTGGTTCTGGATTTTTCTTGTTTGAGAGGCTTTTGATAGTGTCTTCTATTTTATTTCATGAAATGAATTTGTTTAAATTGTGTATGTCCTCCAGCTTCAGTTTGGGTAGATCATAGAATTGAGGATTGAGAAGAGAAAATGTATTATACAGTTAAAGTCAATGAATCAAGATCCCTGGAAATTTATTTGGCATTATTTATTTACTAGTTTAAATGTGTTATTATTTTATTTCAGTTATATGAACTGACCTGATATGGGCCAGACATATCATTTGAATTTTCTAGGCATGAGAATGAGTGGGTCATATTCATATTCTGACTCAGATTTTAAACCTATACGAAATTGCAAGTATTATTCTCTGGAATTAATGTTGACAGCAAACCTATGTGTAAAGGACAGGGAAAACTGGGAATTAATGAGTAGAAGGAATTAGAATGAGAAACTGACCTTTTCTTGCTAAAAATCAACAGTTAGGACAATAGAGAGAAATAAGAAGTCAAAGGAATCCTCACAGAATATCCAGTGCAACCATTTGTAAGTCATTAAAGCATCATTTAGACACCCACTGAGAGGAAACAAGATTACAGTCAGAGGATGACATAGTCATTTTGTTTTGTTTCTTTAAAAATTATGGGATCCTTTTTTGTTATTCTTCCTTTTGTCTTTTTTCTAGCTCTGCTATATAAACTGAAAATTTTAGACATTAAATATATGTGCCTTTTTACAGTATTAAATAGAACTTAGGCTGGTCTTTGAATTAAGATATAACTAGAATTTTAGTGTCAACTTCTAAATTTTATTAGGTATCATATTATTGCTATGTGTACTATGAACCCAGTGGAGTATATTGGGCATGAACCATTCCTGTGACATGTGACAATCTCAGAAGACATGAGAAATGGAAGTATATTATGAGAGCTGCCTTATAGAACCAGGGAGTAGAAAAGTGTTGAGAGGGAAGTGTCTGGTCTGAGAGTGATGGAGGTCATAGGAAGACCACCTGTGAAATAAAACTACTTGATCCAAACTGAATGTACACTGAATCTTGCTCTTATGAGTAATAGGCTGTATCTGAGCTTAAATATGAATAATTAATTTTTATCACAAATTGTTAAAGATCTCTAAATGGATAAATAAAATTTAAAGTGATTCACCAACAAATAGGTAGAGAGAGAAAGTGTGTCTGTACCTACATTTGCCTGGATTTGTTTTTGCTTAATATAGATATAGAGTGTAGTGAAGAAAAAGGAAATAATATCAGCTTAACTTTTAGTTAAGTGACTATTAAACACTGGAAGGGTGAGATATGAAGATGGGAAGTCTTTTTGGGTCAGGTGGAATAAGTACGGTGCAATTTCCTTTTCCTCTGTAGTTTCCCATGTACTATCTCAACAGTGCATACTGTATCATGCCCAAGAACTCTGTGGTAATGATTGTTAAGTTAATACTTTACAATACAAAGCGCTTTATAGTGTTTTATGTAAACCAAGCATTTGCAACAAAAAAAAAAAATTAAGCAGTGCTTTGATGATAACAGTGGTCAAATATTTCTCCATTTCCTTATCTATATGATGATGATAACACAGACTTCATAGTGTCAGCATCAGATTCAGTGAGGATACTCAGCCACAAATTCCCATCAGTAAGGAAGCAATCCCCATATTTGTGATTATTTTGCCCCAAATGGGAAAAGTACTAAATGTGTAGTGAGTGCTCATGAAATATTTGCTAAGAAAAATATTAAAAAGAGAACAGGTATACATGTTATGTAACAAAATTTTTAAATATTTTATTTCCCTTCATTGCTGTATTTTTAATTTGAGAAATAAATACCAACTGTTCTACTTACATAATTAAGAAATATTCTGTGCTAAATTTAAGAAAATGATATTAAAATAATGCAGTTATTAAAAATTCACATTTGATTTTATTTTTGGTATTTCATTCATGCTCTCATAGTATGTATTTAATTTAAAATTTTTGAACAAAAATAATAATCAATCATTTATACTTGTAAAGAGCAAACTACAAATATGCTTGCAATCTAATTTTGTATTACAGTATTGGAGATTACACATGTAATTGAGAATGAGTAAATGTATAAAGTATATATAAGTCATATAAAATAAAGTCATTTCAAATATTGAACTTGGTCAGCATATACATAGTGTTTTCTTTGACTATAATTTCAACAATAATTCTGTTTTATGGAAATAAAATTAGTAGAGATAATTACACTACTGTTTCAAGTCAAAATGAAATAACTTTATATTGAACTGTAAGTTTTTAGTCAAATAAAAGAGTTATTCTTTACCAAATGCATACATAATTTGAGCATGACATTTCAGTGTCGTACAATGAAAAGATTAGTTTTTGAGAAATTAAGTAATGTTCAATGGAAGCTTCATCTACCTGACTTTATAGGTAGCTGGTGTGGGGCTAGCCATTCCACCACAAATTAAATCAAATTAAATAAATGTGAATCAAATACAGAAGAGAACTCTTGGGAGACACCATAAACAACTTGAGATTACAATCTCTGAAAAAGAGAAACTCAAAGGTGAGCCACACAATTACATGTCTGCACCTAGGGACAGTTTTTCATTGTTTCAGACAGCTCCAGCACGTGAGAAATACTCAGATCCATCTGAGCTGAGAAAGCAGTGAATGCAGTGTGCTGCATGTGAAGCTGCTGGAATGTAAGATCTGTGATGTCAAGGCGCAAGACCGAGGGAGTTAAGAAGAATTAGACTGTGCAAGACTTATTTTTGAGCCCTTAACTGAATGCTGACCTGCACATATTCAAGTAGGGCCTCAATTATTATAAGGAAGAAAGCAGGAGAGAAGCAATAGGATTTGAGCAATGCCAAGAGATAGGAGAGTTCTGGCCCAGGAGGAGTGGAAACTGATATGCTCAGCATTGAGCTCAAATAATAAAATGATTATACATTAGGAGGAAGGTCCATTTCTAGAGTAAGGTGAACTCTAGAGTAGCCACAAAAATTCATCAACAAGCCTAATAAAAACCTTATTTCTAAGGTTTGACTCTAAACTTTAGATTACTTAATAATGTAGAATCTGTTTGAAGATCAAAGATTTCTAAGAAAGTAGTTAAAGCATAGTCTAGCATATGAATAATGGGACTCTACCACCATTTACCATATTTTCCCTCTAAATGAGGAGAAATAGGTACAAGGCCAAGAATTTGGGAAGGTTTTAAAAAGTTTTATGTTTTATGTAATATTATTTGGCTTACATGTATACAACAGAATATGTATTCTTTGGGACAGAGGAATTTATGGGAATGGGAGAATGATGACATATGGCATTTTAGAAAAATTGAGTGGAAAGTCTCTTAAAATTATACTTTGCCACAAAGACAAACTCTGTTCAACTCAAACTGACAAATTTTCTGAATATAATCTAACATATGAACAATTGCTTTATCAATGGTTCTTGAAAAAAAGGGAAATATATACTTTGTTCCAATGTAATTAAACCCTTAAAAATAAGCCAGTATGTATAGGCATTTCAATAAGTCATTACACCAAGGAAAATATTTTGGGCAAGAAATAAAATAACTTGAAAACTCAGTAAAGAAATACCTTTTAAGCTGAGGCACGAGAATCACATTTTCAAAGCCAGTCTCAGTAACTAAGTAGGCTATAAGCAACCTAGTGAGACCCTGTCTTGAAATTTTTAAAAAAATCTAAAATAAAAAGAGATGGGGAGGTGGCTCAGAGGTTAAGCACTCTCTTGAGTTCAATCCCTACTACAAAAAAAAAGAAAAAAGAAATACTTTTTGATTTTCTTCAAACTGGAGCTAGTATGTTACTCAGTGTTAATAAATTTCCAGTGAATGGAAATGGGAGAGATTTTGGAGCATCAGAGAGTTTTTGAAACCCAGAAATAAAATTCAACTAGAAAAATTACAGCAATACGAGTGGTGTTGTTATGGTCAAGATATGAGGTATCACCCCAAAATTCTTGCTTAAGACAACACAAGAAATAAGTTTAGAGGTGAAATGATTGGGTTATTACAGCTTACCCTAATTAGTGTATTAATCCACTGATAAGGATTACTGGGCACTAACTGTAGGCAGGTGGGGAGAGGCTGAAGAAGGTGAGTTACAGGGGTCATGCCTTTGGGGTTTACATTTTGTTCCTAGTGATCAGAGCTCTCTCTGATTCCTTTTGCCCTGTCCTGAGCTGCTTTCTTCTGTCATGCTCTTCTCCCATGATGTTCTGCCTCTCCTTGAACCCAGAGCTATGGAGCCCACCGTCTATGAACTGAGACCTTTGAAACCACAAACCACAAATTAACTCTTCCTCCTCTGCATTTTCTCATCAGATCTTTTGTTACAGCAACGAAAAAGCTGACTAAAACAAGTGTCAGTATGAATTGTGTAACAATTATATTGCTGGGTTATATTTTAAATTCTTTATGTCACTTCACTTATTAACTCTTTTGACAAATATTTTCCACACATGTGTAATCCAGACCACAGAGAGGTCAGGTAATCTTTCCAGGTTCTTACTAACTACAGAACCAAGTCCAGAATGTGAACTTTAACTAAAGTGCTATAGAACAAGACTTCAAATTTTATATATAGATGATGCTGCTCAAACTCTAAAACCAGCATAAATAATGTCGAAAGCCCAAATTCTTCAAAGTAATTAAAGAAAATTAGAACATTATCATAATAATTTTGCTGAATAAGAATAATATTAGTGATATTTTTGGTCATAACTACCCAATTTTACCACAAGGGAAGTTCTTGGATTCTAAGTACAGTTACTAAAGGGGAATAAGAAATGTAAATGTGAGGGACTTTATAGCTCTTATGAAACATAGAAAAAAGTGATTGTTAATGAAGTCATTGGTGGATGAAGAGAACAATTATGTATTAAAAATTTGCAAAATCTATATGTAGAGCCAGGCTTTTATTTCTGACCCTGAAATGTCCATGAGATTTTCTGTTGTGTGGATGGGTATGTACCTGTTCATACCTTTTCACTTGACTTGAAAAACAAAATGAAATACTATGTTCAGTCTTGCCTCTGCCAATAGCTTATTGAGAACTCAACATATTATTTAACTTATGGGTCTTCATTTCATTTATTTAACTACATGTTTTATTTGTGCCATAGAATTGGTTTTTTTTATTAACAGATAAAGAATTATGACTAAGTATTCTGGAAGTTATTCTTTAAAGGATTATATGGATAACAAAAAAATTGACATATGCTTTTTTATAGGTATGAGCAGAAAATTATGAAACTAGACTTATGGCTTATGGTCATTTTTTGTTTCTTGAAGAGATGTGAAAAATTTCATTAATGGGTAGTAAGTTATAGTTAAAGTAAGCGTTCTGGAGTGCTGTTGCATAGTAGGGTGATTATAGATAATACCAATGTACTGTACATTTCAAAAAGCTAGAGGAAAGAATGTTAAATATTTTCACTATAAAGTAAGTATAAATGTTTGAGGATCTAGACATGATTAACCTGACTTAAACATTACACAATGTACATACGTATCAAACATCACATGGTATCCCTAATTTTTTTTGTTTTTATCAATTAAAAATAATTTTTATTTAAATTTAAAAATATTCATGCAATAAAAATGCCTAAAGTAACTGAATTTAATTCTTATACTCACTATGCCATGGAGAGAGAGAATAGGGATAATCAGGTGTATAGTTTGGGGACATCTTATGATAAATAAAAGAGTAAGTGATCATTTTCACAGCTCTTTTTGAAACTACAAAGTTTCTCTAAGCTATAAATTATTAAAGATATTAATTCAAAAGGGAGTGCCATTCACATTTGAAAAAGTAATAATGAGTTATAACACTGTTTTTCTCCTGGTTAAAATTTAAGATGTTTATCTGTGTATTGTACTTTCATGCTTCATATCATAGTATCCTTATTTAACTGCATCTTATTTCCAGTGTTTCAGTTATTTGAAAATATTTACAAGGGACAATGCTAAAATATTAAGGGAAAATTATGTATAAGATCTACATAAATTTCAAAAATTATTTTCATCTTCTCTATGAGTTACTAGGATTACTCCTACATCCTTTGTTGTATTTCTTATTGTGTCTTCTATTGGGTACCTTGTCATAACTATCAAGAGTATTTTAATAGTGTATAACTTCTACCTGTGCCTTGTATTGCTTACCATCTAAGGGACCATGCTACCAATCAGTTCAAGTAGTCAAGGCTACTTTCATTTTTATCACAACAGTCTAATTTTGAGTTTACAAATTTCTTCTAATGGAGCAAGAGATCAAAATTCTTTAAAATATAAACTTGCAGTTTCATAGGAATATTAGGATTTCACATCTAAGGAATAAAGTGATATCTTGAAAATTGAGTAATTTTGCTAGAGGTGGGGAGGGCTAACCCTTCAGGAAAGAATTTATAGACTTGTATTTATTATATATGTAATTTATACTGTGGAATCATTGTAGTATTAAACTCAATACTCAATACTGCTCAACCACCCTAAATAACCCATGAGTGTGGAAGTTGAGCATGCCTAGCACACTATTCTGTGTTCCACATGGACACCAGGCTTTCCAGGTGATGGAAAGAAGAATCCTGTGAGGGGTGGATCCACTGATTTGAATGCAGGTGGAACTAAAGCACATGTTTTGAATCACTGGTTGTGGGTCGCACATGTGGACATTTGTTTCTATGGTGTTTTGTTTCTTTCAAGGCACTTTTGCAAATTTTGATCGAAGTGACATATATTGTGCTGTTTCCCCTCACCTATCTTGAATAACTCCACTAGAGTGTGAAATATTCAGAAAAACATGTTAATTAAAATGTTAATTTTGTTTGTTTCTTTCCCATGACAAATAGGTATGCCTCTTCCTTTAGGGAACTTGAAACCCCATGTTAAATATGAGCTCTCTTCTCCTTACTTCATCACATTCTGTTGTGTCCATATCTGCTGATTTTTATTGAGCCACATAGACTTCTTAAATTAGAAGTTATCAAAAGAGAGAAAAAGGTATTTTTTCTTATATACTGAAAATTAAATATTTAAATATTTAATATTAAATGTTTCTTATATACTGAAAAATAAAATATTTTTCAAATTTAGAGTACCAATATGTTGCTTATTATGCTCAGGAGGAAATACTAATGCTGGAATTTCCCAAGGCAGCATTTCCTTTAAAAGGAAACACTTTAAATCTTTGATCCTAGGCAGGATGCTTGATAGGATAAAACAAAAACATACTAGAAGAAAGCAAAGCTGTATAAATTTGGGGAAAGACTTCCAGGCATGACTCAGACTAATGTGGAAATAGTACATGTCATATAGTAGTCACGCAATAAATATTTAATGACTAGAAAGGTCATAAAATCTTTCAATCACATAGCAAAAACCATATATAATCAGAAGGCATGTTATGAAATGTATTTTGAAGAAGGAAGGCCTTAAGAGAACTGATTTGCATTAAATGATAAGTTTCTGAATTTGCAGCATTTGCACAGATTTATCTGAAAGAACTAAGGCAGAGGATTAGCCATAACAGCAGAGTAAGAGAGAGGTATGGGTAGAGTATGTTTGAGCAGAATATTTATGTAATGACTAAATTCTTAATGAGTCCAGAAAGGTTCCAAGGGCACTCTAATTTGCAAATGAGTATAGAGCAATTAAAATGCTTTGTTCGATATGGTGAATTTAGGTGTAGCATAGGATCTGAATTTGTAGAATTAAAGAAAGAGGAGGGCATTGACCACCCAGGAGAGGAAGTATTCTGGTCACACCAAGATTGCCTGTACCAGGTTTAAGGAATCCGGCCTCCCCACCACCTGTCAATCTGCATACCACCTGCCTCTTCCATTATAGGAATTTCCGGCTTCCCCATCACCTGTCAGTCTGCGTTCTTCCCGCCTCTTACATTAGAGGAATTCCGGCTTAGGCTGCCGTCATCTTTCTGCCTCCCATGTTACGTTCTAACATGCTTATTGGTCCATCAGTCAGTCTGCAGAATTCTCCTCCTACGATTGGTTCCTCCAGCCCTGGAATTCCAATATCTGGGAGAAGCCATGCGCCATGTTCTTCTTTTTCTTCTTTTTCCCCGAGTGGACGTGAATCGTTTGCATAAAATAAAGTCCCTTGTGTGAGATCTTGTGTCTGCTGAGCGTTTTTCTGGGAGCTATCGACAAGCCACAACTGCCCCTAACACCAGGAATGAAAATCCATGGCAAGTATACCACACTCTGCACTCTGCTGAGGGCCAACACAATTTAGGACACTTTACCTATAATGTTTCACCACAATGAGCTCCTGGTGAGAGCAACTAACAAATCAGCACTGGCTTGTGCATTGAAAGCAGTTGTTAATCTCTGACCCAACTATAAGAATGGATTTGGAATTAATAGTAAAACACAGTTAGTTAGTCCTGAAATTTTTGTGATTATTTTGACTTACATTTGGTGTATCTATTCTTTGTATACATCTGTATGTTTCAATTAGAGGCTTGGTTCGTTCACAACATAATAGAAGCTCTGTTCTTTTGAAGGCAAGATTTTTTGGTTTTCCAAATTTATTTCAGGGGCTGCAAATAGGAGGTAATTAAACAGAGTGCTCTGATCAAGAAATTATTTTTTTCATACAGATTGTATTGAAGATAACATAGATAATATTTTGAAAATATGAAAAAATGTTGTACTTTGATTCCCCCAATTATATTTCTATCTGCCACCTCATTATTTGAGAGAGCCCTTCAGAGTCCTCAGAGCTAGAGAGGCAGACTACTGACTTCAGAACAAGGTATTAGCTTGAAAATCAAGTTTTGTGGAGAAAGAGCAGTTGGTAAATTATAGTGGCTCCCATACAACATGTCTTGGGTCAACCTGGAAACAAATAAACAGATGGCCTCTGGAAAAGTGTGCTGAAGTATACCTTTCTGTCTAAGTGAGGCGAGGCAAAGAGAAAAAAATGATAAAACAATGAAAGACCAACCGATGCTTTCTGTTACCAGGAAAAGTGAGCAAAACATTTCAAATAAATAGGGAGAGTTGTAGAGCTCTAATTATCTCAGAGTGACCACACCAGCAGAGAGAAAGTGATTGGAGAGCTGATGCCAACCAGGAGGATTGTGTTGATCCTGAGATCAAATGGACCTAATCTCAGGATGCCCAAGACAGCAAGATAGAAGCTGGAAACTATTCTGAGTGCTTTTGTGACCTTTAAGAAAGTAAATTAAGTTGTTCAGCTCTTATTAGTTCAGTGATATACCATATGTATCATGTCCTCCAATAAAATGGTTTATAACTCTTAATACCAGGGCATATTTTACAACTGAATAGAACTTTGATAAACAAACAGAAGAAAGAACCATGTGAAAAAAATAAAGAAAAATTTGTTTTGATAAACTGTGGCCGAATTTTTTCTGCAAGTACAGGAAAGATATTATTTTAGTAATATATTGTGATCATTTTTGATATAAGATATTGATGTGAGAACTTCATTCCTCCCTGGAAAAAGTTTATGTATTTTGACAAAGTCATTTCTTTTTTGCACACTTTTTAAAATTTATTTTTAACTTATACATTAAAACATTAAAATTATACGTATTAATGCAGTAGTCTGTACTGTTTTCATATAGGTATACAGTTGTATAATATTTTGATCAAGTTAAATATATTTATCTCCTCAAACATTTATCTTTTCCTTATCGTGAAGATTTTCAAAATCCTTTCTTTTAGCTCTTTGACACAGTGTGTTACTGGTACCTGTATTCACCCTGCTGTGCAGTCACTCCAAAGGACAGGATCCTAACAGTAACTTGGTACCCACAGGTCACCCTCTCCATCTCTCCTGAGAACATCATTTTCTCTTTTCATTTTTCACCTTTTTTTAAATTGGTGCATTATATTTGTACATATTGATAGAATTTGTTGTTACAGAATCATACATGCACACAATATAACAATATAATTTGACCAATGCTAATTCCCAGCACACCCCCTCTCTCCCTGCCCCTGGCTCCTTGGCTCCTTACCCTTACTGATATTTCTTTCATTTTCATGAGATCCTTGCCCCTTACCCTTATTTTCCTTTTTCCTCTGTAGCTTCCTCATATGAAAGAAACCATATCTGAGTTTGGACTTAATTTGCTTAACATAATGATCTCTGGTTCCATCCATTTTTCCTGTGAATAACATAATTTTATTTTTTTCATGGCTGAATAAAACCCCATTGTTATATGTGTACCACGTTTACTTTTTTCATTCATCCTTTTAAGGACATCATTTCTTAAAAAATATAAATAAAGAGAAAGGTGGTAAACTATGAGAAATTTCTGAAAGGATATATTTATATCAAGGAGTAGTTTTAAAACCAGATCTAGGAGATCACTTTTCACTCCAGATATCAAGTGTGATCAAGTTACGAACTGTAACCAGTGAGGAAACAGCTCACTACCATTCTGGAGTAAAGCATGAGCAAGTTGATTTTAAATAATAAGAATAGTTTATTAAATAACAATTGGGTTGAAACACTGAAATCCTGACTTAGCTACATATCTTCAGAATAGGATTCAATCCTGATACATAGCTAAAGATATAAAGAGCTATTAGATGCTCTTTAGTAATTTATTCCATGGTATTTCTTATTTTGAAATGTTTCCCTGTGGTTATATGAGATTCTTTGTTTCACATGCAATCTTACTCATTCTGGCACTCACACACATACAAATATTTTGAATACATAGCTAGTGCTTATAGTAAAAATACTCTTTATTAATTGAATATGAATTTCTGTAATTTTTTTCTCACATATGTTCAGTTTTTAAGTTATGCAATTACTTTTGTTATACAAGGTAATATCTGAGAATAATTAATAAATATGCTGATTTTTTTCCTCAAAATTTGTGACTTATAAAATTTGGTATTAATTTTTTATGTATATTTGTATTAATACATAACATTAGTATTTTTGCATTCTATAAATGCATCAGTCTTGTTACATTAAATTGTACTTATTTCTGGTAAGATTTAAAATAATTAATCTAGCCTTTTTGCTGCCTAACTTATACCCTCAACTGCGTTCATTTATTTTTATCAAGAACCACAAAGAAATATGGAGTCCTTTATAACTTGATCTTTTAACATTCCAAACACTCTAACTCCTTCCTGAAATGTGTAGATAATAAACAAGACTTGACTTCATGAAGGGATGGAATTTGGAATTGAAAGATTATGTAATTTATTTACCTCGCAACTAGGCATTTGGAAAGTTAAGAAATCAAATTATCTGCTTCTTTAAGCATAAAACAATGCTTTCTCAAGCAAACTCAACATGGAATAAATGAGGAGCGACAGACCCTTCAGTCTAAAACATGTGATTTGGGATGTAGACTTCTACAATAAAGCATAATTCAATCTTCAAATTCTTTAATGCAGTTCAGTTTGAAAATTTGAGATGAATTTGTTTCAACTTTTGAAGGAAAAAATGGATGTCTGATTTTACTTCATTATCACTTTGATGTGCAAAAATTGTGGAGGGACTCTCTTCCAGGAAGACTTCAAGGTTGTCCTCTTTTAGAAACAAAAATTCTCACTCCTACACCTCTCTGCATTGAGGCAGTCTTGACAGCAGGAGTGGGTGGAGTGGGGAGAATAATGCTTCCTATAGCCTTGTGAAACTTCAGGTAAACACAGGACTGAGGAAAAATATCCTCCCAAGAGAAACAGATACACACAAAGGAACTGCCGTTTTTTCAAGTGCTATATTCCCCTTTGTTCTACTACTTGCCCCTTTTCTGGAAGCAACTCTTTGCCAGAGGCTAAACAGGGGTATGGAAGGGGAAGAAAACCTTCTTCGCAGCCTTGAACTTGAACCAGTTTGTCTGCATGACTATGCGTGAGATGGCACCACTCTATCAAGAAAGGCGATGCTGGGTGTCATGACCTCACCTGGTTGCGTTCCTTTCCTTTGGTGTGGGACAGGGTAATGAAAAATGATGACAGGCAGCAGTGGGAGTAAAGTGCTGAACCCAGATTCTTTTTAAAAAGGTATGTCAGTTTAGTTCCTTTAAAAACAATAGAATCTGGGGAAACTCATGTCACATTTTGAGATACTTGGAATACTGTCTTAATAATATATGAAAGAAAGGAGTAAAATACATACAATTTGCATTCACAAGGTATTTTATCTTATTTAAAGGTGATTTTTCACAATATTGTCATATTTTCCTGGTCCAAAAGGACTCGGATATGATCTGCCACCTTTTTCTTTATCAAAGATCAAACAAATAAAAATATTATTTTCTTTAAAAATGTACTTTATAATTCCTATTTACAGATGGGGAAATCCAGGGTCAGGGAAGTTAAGTATCTTGCCAGGCTCACACAGCTAATAAATGTTGAAGTCAGATTTCAAATTTGGGCCCTCTTGCTCCAGAGTATCCAAGTAGCTACTTCAGTGTAGCAGTTAAATAATAGAGCATTTAGGGAGGAATGTGAAACCAAAAAGAGACTGATACAGAGATAGACAAATAAAGGTCTTTATGTAGTTACATTATAAATTTGGGGAGGGAAAACTAAGCTTGCAAACTTATGTTAAAGGAGCGGCTCCTACTGTTTATATTTTTTAAGCCATGGAAGTCCCAGATTGTGGCAAGGTTCAACCTGCCCAAGGACTGGATCCCTGTAGAGAAGAGATGTTGAGTATTAAGTGTGAAGTTGCTTGTGGTATCTCTTACTTGAAATTTGAATTTACCCTAAACAAATACAGGTTAGAGTGTTGTCAAAGAGGCAGGTAGTAAATGGTATATCATATAGTTTTTCATCAAAGTGAGATTTACTACAAAACGGAAATAATGAAATTTTTCTAGTAACTAAAGAGGCTTCAACTTCCCTTGTGGAAAGTGGTATACAGCCATTAGAAATATTCTTTGAGTTGTAACCCAAACAGATTTCTCTAGGAAGAGAAAATCCATGAAAATTTATATGTAAATTTAAAAAAGCAACATTATTCCCAGGTCTGTTTTAACCTCACCTCCTAACTCATGTCTTTGATGGAGCAATGATGAGGTGAGAGACCGATGTTACCTATACTAATGGCAAGCATGCCCTTAAATTAATGATGTTTTCCACAGTTCTCTACCTCTATAATCAAGATACACTTACGGAACTGATTGAAACAGTCACACTCTGAAATGTGTCCCCAAATGATAAAAGTAACAATCAAGCAGCAAGGAAATTGTCTTGTTCAGGAACTGTATGGTGTTTACAGATGCATCTATGATATACGAAAGATAGTGTGAGCTCTGCAGAGCCTCTTGTTTCAAATACTGTATTCTGAAAAGGGGAACGTGCACGTGCATTGTGTGTGTGTGTCTGCTTCAGGGAACTCTCCTGGTTTTATTATCTATATTTTCAGCTGTGCTTCCCCACTGCTCACACTGCTGGAATTCCTGGCATTGGCAACAAAAAAGCAATGTACCATGGTCAAGAGTAACTATCATAGCAGTTTCACTTTGAGCAGACTCTTTGTCAAAAGTTCTAATTCAAGTGACACTTAAGAACTCTCTAGAGATTGTAACAGAAAGTGATTGCATATGTGTTGCTTGCAAAATCACTTCTATTACCTTTGAAGGATACTTACTGAAGGTTTTTTACTCCACTGGTCTTTTTTGCTAGATGCCCAGGTTCTGCACAGTAGGCACTGCAGTATTTGACCAAGAGGTCAGTTGCAAGAAAGTCAAATAATTACACTACATTCTTAAGAAATGTCCTCCATGGGCAAGGAATCACACAGTGTCAGATAACAAAACCATTTTCACTCAGTTGCACAGACACATTTAAATTTACATGTAATATAAATGAATACAACTATGTTTGAGTTCCTATATCAAAAGTCCTTAGCACAGTGTATATGATGTTAGTTCATTTTTACCTTACTTCACATTTAATTCAATGTTTACTTCTTTAGAGTTACCTACTTTGATTATCTTTGCTTCATAATAAAGTTCTGAGGCAAAGATTTTACTAAAAGTTAGTGTTTCAAGGGAATTTTTCCCCATATTCTCCTTATCAGTTTCTATAACATATTCCAGTTATTCAAAACAATGAGTATCTTCAGTTTTTCCATATGTGGAATAATATTGGTAGGCACTGATATTATACCAAATTTTTACCTCCATTCTCCTGTCACCACATTAAGGATATCATCTGTGCCAATATAGATTAATTAAGTCATTCTTTTTCCATTGTCTTGAACTATCACATTACTGTATATTAAGTTCTCATAAATATGGAAGTCTATTTAGAGACTTGTAATTCTCTTTTATTTCCTATTCGGGTTTCTAATTTTAAATATAATGGTATAGCATTTTAAAACTAGTTATGTCACAGTCAAAATTAAATATTTTTATATCTACTGTCAAATATCTCTCATAGACACAAAAATAAAGAGTATATAAAATGAATACCATGAGTCCATAACCCAGATGTTTTTTTTTTTCCCATCTTATGGATCCATCATGGCTACTCTTCACAGATTTTTCTCTCATCCTGCTACCTGGTTGATTAATCATTTCATCGCTGTTGCATTATCCAACTCATTTGAAAATTGCTAATTCTATTTATAATCTTTCACTGAGAATCTATAAAATTTTCATCTGTACACTTAGGTTGAAATCTGAAGCTCATTAAATTCCCTTCCAGAATGAACCATTCAAGAATTTGGGAGCCCTTAAATTCTGATGTCACTCTCCATATCTTTCATATGTTTTTGTTATAGCATTGTTATTCTGCTTTGATTTTAATTGTCTACCCTGAATTAAAATTTTATTAACATTGTTTTAAACTAAAATGCTTATTTAGACTTTATTCACAGGTTTTCCAGTCTTTGGGTTTCATTTTTCTTTTGTTGAAGTAATACATCAGAACTTCTGGGAATGAACACCTAGAAATGGCTAAATCTCTTAGCCTTCCTCTGAAAAACATATTTGTTTGTCATTACTCATGAATGATGGCTTGCATTAGCACAGGGTTTTCTGGACTCAGGGCTTTGCGAATGCTGCTGTATGGTTTCTCTCTGGAAGCAAACCTCATACTTCTTTCTCCCTCTGCCTTCTTCCCTTCCACTGTGCAGCGTGTAAGGAGCCAAGTATTTTAGAACGTGTTCAAGAGGTGAGCACTTAACTATAGAGTTTGAGAATCTAGTAGGAAGTGATGAAGGGGAGAGCCCAGGAAGCTGTCATAGGCCTCTTACGGAGGAAGAAATTGTCGACCTACGAGAGCGACATTATGATTCTATTGCTGAAAAACAGAAAGATCTTGATATGAAAACCCAAAAAGAGTTAGCCTTACAAGAAGAGACTTTAAGACTAGAAGAAGCTTTATCCGTTGCGCAGTGTGAAGCAGCCAGGGCAGCAAAGCAGCGAAAGTTCTTGGAGCAAGAAAGGTTGAGAGTTGTGCAGCGATATCATCCTTCCAGCAATGGAGACTATCAAAGTTCAGGACCAGAAGATGACTTTGAATCTTCTATGAGAAATGTGAAGTCACAATATGAAGTTTTCCGAAGCAGCAGACTCTCATCCGATGCCACGGTATTGACACCAAAGACAGAAAGCAGCTGTGACTTAATGACCAAACCTAAATCAACTAGTGGAAATGAGGACAGCACGTCCTTAGATCTAGGGTGGGAAGATGAAGGCATGAATAGAGCGCCTCCCATGAGCGAGCCTTCCAAAACAGGAGGACGTCCCCCGGCCGCACTTGAGTGCAGCAGCAAGAAGACTGGAAGGAACCCCACATCAGCCTCTGAGGACGCCAACGGACTGGAGTGCTAGAATGGTTTTGTCGGTGCCGAAGTGGGTGATAATGGCAATTCTGAGTATTCTGGATTTGAAATCCTGTATTAGAGCTGTCTGATTCTGGCATGAAGCAGTCTGAGATACAGGTCAGCAAATCCGAGAGGGTGAAATTGTGTAACCTGCATATCACTTGTGACCGAATGTTAAGACCAACTAGAATGCATAAATGGTTGCATTTAGCCTCTTTGTAAGGGGGAGGTTAGAAATCATGTTGTAAATGATTATTATGTTAGAATGGAGTAGGAATGATAGATCTGAATTGCTTCAGAATGAAGTGCAATCTTATCTGCCATCTGCTTTTCGAGACCAACTTAATGGTCTTGTCATGTTATCAATTACATTTATTTCAACTCTCTATAGCACTCCTGTTCACTCTTATAGATGTACAGATTTTTAAAAGTTCATTACTTTTACTTCAAATGCTTTACTAAGCCCATTCCATTATCTGACTGTGAAAATATTAAAAGTATATTTTGTTAATTCTCAGCAGATGTGAAGGGAGCATGAGCAGGGATTGTCAGATTTAGAACAGTCTCCCTTTTCCAGCATTATTTACTTCCTTGGCTTCTTTGGATTTTATTAACTAGTATTAAGCATGATTAATTTGCATAGATGACCCTAAGAAATGCTGAAGTATCAGTTTCTTTCTATATCCATTCTATAATCTAATATGATGATGTTGACTCAATCTGGACAACAGATAATATGATAAAAACAAACTTTAGAGTTTGGACATTTAACTTGGTAATAAAAAAATGATATTTAATGAAAATAAAGATAAAGTGCATTAGGAATATAACTTTGTTTTTTGCTCTCTGTTCTGTGAGAACATGATACCTAGTTCTACAGCAGCCATCTTGTGACCATGAGTTGATAGCATGTTTAAAATGACAAAATGGAAAGATAGGAAAGTTGCTCCCAAATCCCAAAACAGCAACAGCAATAATGACAACCACCACAGTAAAAGAACCATGGGATCCTTACTTCTGGAATTCTTGTAAAGTAAAACCAAATGTTTATTCTACTGTTATTCAGGATTTCTGTTGCTTGCAGTTTAACACAACCAAACTGGGCAAAAGTCTCACTTCAGTTTCTAAACCTCATATTTAACACATTTTTTTTCAAACTATCAATTTTACTATCATCTTCAGTTTAGATTTAACTATGCATTGTAAAATGTAAAAGTAAAGTTCAACTTCTTCAAAGAAATTTTGTAACTACAGAGTCTGGGTAAGCTGCTCTGTGTCTTTAATAAATTAATTAGCACATGACTTGTTGTTTATGGTTTTTAGACACCCCCTCACACTTACACCCTAAAGAAACTTTCATTTTCTACTTCATTATTCCCTTTGAGAACAAGGCCTAAAATTCACATTTTAGGCTAGAGGAACCTGTCCTTCCAAAGAGGCATTTAAAAAGATGATTTTTAGGAAGATGAAGTTAGGAACAGTATTCCATATTCCCCAAGTTTAAAATTCTTATTCGTAATGCCTATTTTAAAGAATTTAGAAATACCATCTTCTTTATAGATGATTTATGTTTTACATCATAACTTGAAAGGATAAGTGAACATAGAAAAAAATAGAACAAATTTTAAAAAATTTAAAAATTCTACAAGCAGAGTTTGTAGTACAAACTCAAAATTTAAGACTATAATCCATGAATATCTTTCATATTATTGGCTACTGTATTTTTTAGTATTTGATTACACTGAGTGGGAAGACAAAATTTTTCCCAAATTTTGTTTAATTTGCACCAAATGAATGTGTTGACTTATAAAATATGTGAATGTAAATTATAAATCTGAAACTATAAGATCAATTTTTTTGAGGTGCTGGGGATTAAAGCCATGGCATTGTGCATGTGAGGTAAGCATTTCCAACTGAACTATATCCCCAGCCCCACAAGATCTGTTTCTAAAAATGAAAAAAAACAAAAAACAAAAACAAAAAACTCAAGTATATAAACTTCTTTGCTCATTTAAATACACCACAAATTTTAAATATCCATAAAATTTGTCATTTTGAATTAAAACAATGTGATATTTCACATGTAATATTCCTCATACTGAATTTCACAAAATGGTGCTTCTCAAACATTATTAATGTTCATCAGAATTATTTGGAGAGCATTGAAGCAGATTGCCAGGTGCCACCAACAGTTTCTGATTCAGTATTTCTATTTTCATTTTTAATGAACTTCCCAGGATGCTATATTCTGCTAGCCCAAGGAACACACTTTTGTAACCATTGTTTTAGATAAAGGTCTTCTTGACTCACTTGGAATACACATCTAATCTCTTAAAAAAACAATGGCAAACTTAGTTGTTCACATCTTGGTTTTAACTTTTTAAGGGATAAGAAGCAGTGTGGCTTCTTACTGTTTCCTTCTCCAAGTTTTATAAAGGAAATATACAGGGGTGGATTCCTCTATGAACTTCAGGTGAATGTTCAGTCTTGAGCTGAAGCAGTGTGTTTCACTGACAAAGATGCTCTATAAAGTAGAATCACCCTTACCCTGTGACAGACTTGGATGAGTGATCTGCAGAATGGATAAAAGCAAAGTAGCTGCTGTGTGACATTTGCTTTTATTACTGTAAATGATATATCATGTGTTTGCATTCACTTTAAAGTTGATCAAATGCAACAGAAGACAGTGTTGACAGATGCTGAAAAGTGTTAACCTTTCCTTTTATCTTTTCTGCTCATGTGTATCTTGTATCATAAGGCTTCTTAGATAGTTTTATTAGCTGATAGATAAATTTTGTACAAAATACTCACACAAAGAATTTTATTGTTGGAAAGAATTGTGTGTAACTCTATAAATTATATAGTCAAACTGATTGGTTCATGTATGGTAACACCAGACATTTTAAATAAATAAAATGTTTTTTTAAAAAGTGAATTGCTTAATCAAAATTGATTTTGGAATGCATATTGAATTTATTTTAACTCATTGATTCCAGAGTTGTAGACAATTGGTTTATGCTATATATGAGAACTATTTTAAAGAAATCTAAATCAGTTGGTTTATTTGAATTGAGTTTGCAGTTTTTTCTTAAACTTGGCATTAAAAATATTTAAAAATATTATATTATCATTTTGTTTCCTATAAATTTTTGAGCTAAATGGTCCTCATATAGAGCAGGGATTTGTAGACCTCCCTTAAAAGAGATGAAAGAATTCTGCTTTATCCCAGGATGCTAATATAAGGGATCTTTTTACTATAAAAAGACACATCCATATCATCATATAAACTTTATTTTTAATTTAATGAAATGGAACAAACTTTTACAACTATCAGAATGGGGCATATTACTTTTCCTTATATTGCTGTTGCCTTGCAACTTCAAATCTGAAACCAGAAATATATAAGACAGGAGATATTAATTGTTTGGTTATTTTAGCAAATACATGAAGGAAACTTATTATTGTCCTGAGAGTATTTTATATTCCATTCATTTATTTTCCTCCTTCATGCCAAGTAAAACTGGTGGGTCTACCATGGGGCTCTTCACTGAGGAAAAGAAATTAATTTCTACCAGAATTTGAATAGGACAACATAGTCAAGGGAAAGATAGGAAATAAGGTAGGCATTAACTGTTGTAGCAATACCAAGAACTGAGGGAGGTCAGGTCAGTTAGAGCTCCTGGCCACAGTTAAGCCAAAACAGACAAGCAAACAAAGCCACAGCAAAAGCTAAACCCACAACCAAATCTGTCACAGAAAGAAAAATTCCATAGCAAGGGAACAGAAGGCAACTGGGGACACTATGATCTCATGGTTATTTCTGACTCTCTGCTCTAGTTCCCCATAATTCCATATTTTAGAGAAGAGAGAAAAGATAGAATGAATAGAAATTGAGAGATTATCCTAAAAGATTGGACAAATTATCCAATTGGATTGAGGTTTAAACCAGATTTGTTTTAACTTACTATCTAGTTTGGGAAGAGGTGAACATATACCTAGTGTGGGATCTAGGCTTTTGTTTATTGTCTCAACATCAAATCTGATTTGTCTCATTTATAATTTCTGATAGATATTATTAGTCTAAATAAGGTCAAAATAAATGGGATAAATGGGATAAATGTCCAACTTCTTCTGTTGGTATCATTTAATGGTATATGAGATACATGTACAATGAATGAAATTCTTACTGGAACTTACAGTTAAAACTTAATAAACCAACTCTTTTCTTTCAGACCTTTGCAGGAA